>NC_137020.1:32338962-32346462 GCF_032717465.1 Coenobita brevimanus
CTGCATACGATTCTCAAATACACGTCTGAAGAACAAAACTTTTAAAAAAATATATAAGATTTAACTGTGCTTGGAGAGAGAGAGAGAGAGAGAGAGAGAGAGAGAGAGTCGTAGTAGTAGTAGTAATTTCTCAGTATAATCCAAACCGTTATTTCCCCTCCCGTCTCTAATGCTTTCCCAGTCACTAATGAAGGTGCAACACAAACCTTCATCTTGTACTCTTGCTGCCTGGTCATTCACGGATGGGTTAATTATGGTGTGCCAGGCGAAAGTAGCGTAATTCCATGCAAAGCAGGCGGAAAAGTGGAAAGCAAATGACTAAGTACTTCTGTCCCGTCTCTCTCTCTCTCTCCCTCTCTCTCTCTCGTGCTTCCCCCCCTCCCCCTTACTCTCTCTCCTCTTGTGTCTTCCTTCCCCCCACTCTCTCTGTCATCTGCTACCTCTTCCTCTCTCGCCTAATCCCTTCCCTCTCCCTTCCTCTCGTCAATCTCTTCTTTCGTCTATTGCCTCCCCCCTCCCCCCGTCTCTCAAGTCTATCTATCTATCTATCTATCTCCTTCCCACGCCTGGAGCCAATCTATCAAGCCAGCCAACCAGCCCATCTTTTACCTATGGCGTGCTTGTTGTGGGGTGGTGTTGGTGAAATCTGAGAGTGTCTGTGGGAGTGCTTGCGCTTACCTACCGCCTGACCGTGGCTGGCAGTGCGTGGAGAAACCCAACGCACACACCCACCACTTAATTCTCCTACCACGTGCGAGATAGTGGTTATTGGGTGCCCTTTTTTTTTCCTTCTGTGTGTGTGTGTGTGTGTGTGTGTGTGTGTGTGTGTGTGTGTGTGCAATGGCAGGTAATACAGTTGTACAGGAAAGTGAGGTACGCGGGTAACTGCAAAGGTAATGAGTGTGTTTATCATGCCTGTGTGGGCTGCTAGAATAATGACGAGTGCAGAAGTGAACAAAAGAGGCAAACGGAGGAGGAGGAGGAGGAAGAAGAAGAAGAAATAATAAGACGAAGGAGAAGAATAAGAAAAAGAAGAGGGAAATGAAGAGAGGGAAAAAAAACCTACTACATCACTCCTATCTCAACCAGGTACGAAAAAGCATAAATAAAAACAGAAACTTTAAAAATATACATACACTTTGGCGGGAAAAAAACGGATGCATTTTCCTGCCACCCTCCTCCTTACCATTTTCTTCCTGGATACGGTAGATAATATTTCCTTAGCATATTACGTAGGTATGGCCATCAAAAGTATAAATGACGTGACTCAGAATATGTTAGGATCGAAGTCCTGTGGGTTTGGATTCCTTGTCTACTGTTTTTCTCGTATCGGTTACTTTTGTTTATTGTACGTCATTATATCACTGACTTTATTATAATTTCGAGAGTATATACAGAGAGAGAGAGAGAGAGAGAGAGAGAATTTCCCAAGCTCAATGGTTAAAAATGAAAATATTGACAACTGTTCGAAATCACCAACATTACTAAAAACGATTCATTTTGAGAAAGCTTTCCTTCCCTATGCATAGATCTCTCCCTCAGGCCCACACCACAGGCAATGAGAGAGAGAGAGAGAGAGAGAGAGAGAGAGTACGAAGCGCTGGCCGTCTAAAAAAGTGGGAGGGGAACTGCAGGAGAAAGCACACGTTCGTCTCTCCGTCATAATCGGCTTGGGTTTGCGATTTCCTTGCTGCGCTTTTTCCACTCTCTCTCTCTCTCTCTCTCTCTCTCTCTCTCATACCGTCTTGTCTATTATTACCAACTTTATCTATCTATCCACATCTATATTGTTGCTACCACCTTTCCTGCTCTCTCTCTCTCTCTCTCTCTCTCTCTCTCTCTCTCTCACACACACACACACACACACACACACACACACACACACACACACACACACACACACACACACACACACACACTGCCTTATTATCCCCCTCATCACGCTTGACAAGGAAAGTTTTTGCTCTCTGTCTCTGTGTGGTTACTGTGTTGGTCGAGTTTAAATCATGTTATTTTTTGGGGGGAAAGCCAGTGATTTACGGGAGTGTCATTGTGTTTGCTGACGTCATAACTCTACCATTTATTTGTTTACACGATTTTAAGGCCCGTGATATCGTGCTAGAGTTGCCCCGAGTTTGAGTGGGCTAAGGTTTCAGCCGTGTAGACATCGCATTTTCGCTATCTTCACTGGTTAGATCGTCTTCACCTAAAGGAACTGGATCACTAACAAAGTCTAAAATAAGGTATAGGGTACGTCGAGTCCCGGTATATGGAATTCAGGAGGCTTTAGTTACGAGATCGGAATGTCTTCTTGGTTACTACTGAAATACACGTCTGACTCCACCTGAACACCAACAAAGCAGAAAGAGAATACGAATACAACAAACGCGTTGTACTTGGCTTTCCTTCCTGTGTCATCTATAATCATCAGCTTAGATCCTCTTCCCGTGACTTACTGTGTTATCTACAATCCTCACCTTAGATCGCTTTCGCGTGACTTATTGTACTGGGAAGGCGGTGGCCGAATCGGTAAAGAGGCGGCCTGCAGTCCTAATGGATCTAGGATCGAATCCCGGCTGGGACAGGGAACAGTTTAAGGATTTGAATTTCCTATAAAAAAAAAAAGCAGACTTTCCTGATATACGAGGTGACCCGCCGACATGTAAAAATACCACCGCTAATACCAATACACCAGTCCTGTATGAGACAGCCCTAGCATGTATTCAGTATGGACGGTGGGTGTTAGCGCCGAAGTGGTGACATATGGAGGTGTAGGAGAACTACTGTGCCTTGGGATAAGTCACTGCCCCTAGAAATAGGCCATGAAGCCTTTGCCCAGAGTCGGACACGTAAAAAAAAAACAATCATCTTTAATCCCCTGGCTTCGATCCTCTTCCCGCGACTTTCAAACCGTTTTTTACTCCGGCGATGCTCTCTTGTCTGGCTGGAAATCTTGGACGTAATTTATGGTGGTGGTATTGTTAGGTGAAGCCCGTTAATGAGTCCCGTAACTGGTATGAGGTGTAATTAGCGAGAAATGACCTTAATTACACGTTATCAGCTGCGGTTGTGGAGTAATTAGGAGATAGTTGGGATCGCAAGCAAAAAAAAAAAAAGTAACAGGTGGAGATTATGGCAGTCACATACATGCGATCGGATATATACACACGTACACAGCATACATACATAAATACATACACATACATACATACATACATACACACGTACACAGGATACACACACCTACAAAAAGACATACACATACAGTACATAAAATTCATTCCCCTACACAGACACACATATAAGTAGCATACATTGGCTTACATACACATACATGGATACACTGGCTTAAACACACACTCACACACATACACAGGCTACATACTCGTACAAACACATACACAGACTCCGTACGCTTACACATACATATTCCCTTACACATATTCCCTTCCTAAAATAATCTTATAATGCAAAAACTATACAACAATAAATCATAACACACAAGTAAAATAAAGGGTATATAAATAGTACTGAAAAGGCCATTGGATATCACTATAAAACGAAATTAATAAGAACTAAGACGTAAATACTTAATAAACTGAAGATAAACACCATCCACCGCAAATATACTATACTCTTTTTACTCTAACTTGGCCTAAAATCGCCATCTCCGTCTCGTATGTTGAGTTGGGGCAGAAGATGAATGCTAGAATACGGTGCTAGTCACGAAGAAGTGCTACGTTAACGATGTAGAGCCGTAGTTGTCTTTCCTAACACTAAGCTACGTGAAATAAGCTGCAAAAGGACGAAGATCTTGGCCAAGTTAAAGAGAAAAAAGGTAGCGTTACAACATATGCGGATACGTTTCTCTAGACATCACTTAAAATAATAATAATAATAATAATAATAATAAATGTGAGAGCTGGGAGGAAAATATAAGTGAAGGTATAAATGACACAATTCGTAAAAGACACGAAAATAACAACCGTAATTATATAAAAGTGAGAGCTGAGAGGAAAGGCGTGACGAGTGACACTACAATAATGACAGGAGGCAGAAGACGTGACAAGCAAGTAACAGTAATTAAGATTTTGTAAGTACCAGTCTCAGTAACACACACACACACACACACCGCTCGCTGGTGCAGTGGTAACGTTCTCGCTTGCCATCTGGTAGACGGGAGTTCGCGCCTCGCTCAGGTTGCGAAAAAGTTTCACTGACGAAGTGGGTGGTTACTGTCCCCCTTGAGCAAGGGGACGGGTGTGTGCGTGTGTGAAGGTCACAGCCTTGCCCTTAAATCGGACTATATGAGCTCTCAGCTCCCTTCCGGGAGGGTAAAAGCTGACGATCACGACCATCAGGTGATCCTGACCGACCCTGTGAATTACACACACACACACACAAGGAGGGGGAATGAGCTATGAGAGGTCTAGCAAAGTATAAATAAGTGAAGGAATACGATAAGCTAAAAGAGTTGGATTAATTATGATTTCTTGAACACCATTTTAAATACAGAAAAACGGCGAAAAGCGGGTGAAGAGGATGCTTTGAAAGGAGGCAAATGAGAAGTGTAAATGATATAATAAGCAACAGAATGAGACAGTGCGTGTTACGGTAATTACGGTTCCGGAGGCGTCAATTTGAATAATGAAAATGGCGGGAAAAAAAGAGGAGGAATTTGAAAGGGTGTAAATGACGAGTATAAATGACATAATGAGTATAAGTGACGGAAGAAGAGACAATGCGTGTTACGGTAATTACGGTTCCGGAGGCGCCAATTTGAATAATGAAAATGGCGGGGAAAAAAGAGGAGTAATTTGAAAGGATGTAAATGACGAGTATAAATGACATAATGAGTATAAGTGACAGAATACGAGACAATGCGTGTTACAGTAATCAGGATTCTGTAAACATCAATTTGAATAAGAAAATGACGAGAAACAGCTTAATAATACAGAGACTGGAGGGTGACGAGTATAAATGACATAATGAGTATAAGTGACAAAATACGAGGCAAGGCGTGTTCAGCAAGGCATTAAATTCATAATTCACCGTAATTACCTCCCAGAATACTAATAAGATGTAATAAGTCGCCGAGGAAAAGGTGTCACGAAATTATACGACTCGGTAACGCTTCCATTATTCCATACTTCTGGCATATGTGATTACGCAACACTCTTTCTTATGCGATTTAGTTTGCATGTCATACCTTCATACTCCCCTGTAATATATATCGTTTTAACATAGACACAGTTTGCATCAATAACAAAATGTGATATGAAGATCCAATACGTAAAAATAAATAGAGAGAGAGAGAGAGAGAGAGAGAGAGAGAGAGAGAGAGAGAGAGAGAATCGCTACGAAATTTAAGGTGAAATGTGTAAAAATAAATCGCTGAGAAAGGCGTTACGAATTTTCAGGTGAAATGCGTAAAAAAAAAAAAAAACGGAGAAAGACGTAACGAAATTTAAGGCGAAATGTGTAATAATAAATCGGAGAGAGAGAGGCGTTACGAAATTTAAGGTGAAATGCGTAAACAAACGGAGAAAGGTGTTACGAAATTTAAGGTGAAATGCGTAAACAAACGGAGAAAGGTGTTACGAAATTTAAGGTGAAATGTGTAAAAATAAATCGGAGTGAGGGAGGCGTTACGAAATTCAAGATGAAATACGTAAAAATAAATCGCACAGAGAAAGGCGTTACGAAATTTAAGGTGAAATGTGTAGAATTAAATCGCAAAGAGAAAAGCGTTACGAAACTTAAGGTGAAATGCGTAAAAATAAATCGCTGGGAATGGCGTTACGAATTTTAATGTGAAATGCGTAAAAATAAATCGGAGAAAGAGAGGCGTTGCGAAATTAATACGGGCCAATGGCGATTACAAGATTCTATTCCCTTCCAAACGCAAAACAAAAGACATGACAGCACGTACAAGGGACAGACTGATTGGTTGGTGTGTATCTTGTTATGTGTGTGTATGTGTGTGTGTGTGTGTGTGTGTGTGTGTGTGAGAGAGAGAGAGAGAGAGAGAGAGAGAGAGAGAGAGAGAGAGAGAGAGAGAGAGAGAGAGGCTGTAGTGAAACCGGTATAGGAAAAAGAGGTTAGGTAGTTTCCCTCTGTTCATTTTACGCTGTCTCGTGGGCACGGAGGAGGAGGAGGAGGAGGAGGAGGAGAGGAAGTATGACAGAAGAATAGACAGACAGATAGACAGGGAGAGGGGGGGAAGGGAAAAAAGGAAAAGAGGAAGAGAAAAGGGAGGAGGCGAATGAGGGAGGGAGGAACAGATGGAGGGAAAGAGAAAAATGAACAGAGAAGAGAGAAATATAAAGGAATGGTGAAAAGATAGGACGGGAGGGGGTGAGGGGAGGGAAAGAAAGGAAGGGAAAGCTGGAGGAGGAGGAGGAGGAGGAGAGAGAGAGAGAGAGGAATCGTTCTCTCTCTCTCTAACAGGCGTGAAGCCGGAACCAAGCGATCAACTTAGCATAACCCGCTTCCTCTCAGCCTCCCTTTCGCTAACTCAGCACTGCCTACCCAAACCAAACCTAACACACCTATTCTAACACGTCATTCTAACCTAACCCAGCCTCTCCTAAATTAACCTAACCTATTTCCTATCCTAACCCAGCCTATCCTAACCTAACCTACCTTTCTCCTGTTCTAACCTAGCCTAGCCTAACCAAAGCCCCCTAATTCCAGTCCATCTAGACTTATCCTAACTTTAACTAGCTCTTCCTCTCTCCTTCAGCCAGGGTTCTAACTAATTCTAGCTTTTCTAACCTAACTTAATACTCTAAACCTCACCTAACTCTAACCTAACTTTGCTCTGTCAGTCCAACCTACCCTAATTATTCTACATTTGGTCCAGTTAGATTACGTCCACTGATTTCACTTACACACACACACACGTCAAAATTCCCTCACTGATTTTTACACACACACACACACACACACACACACACACACACACACACACACACACACACACACACACACAGAAGGTGAAAACAGCCACCGCCCACTTTCGGTAGCGGATGTACACTAATTAGCGACACACCTTTACCTTAAACCAACCTGACCTGACCTAACTTAGCCTTATATACCCTAGCTTCTAACTTAACACTAACTTTACCTACCTTTCCTTAACATAACCTGTCTTCTAACTTATTCTAACTTTACCTACCTTTCCTTAACATAATCTGACTTCTAACTTAGCCTTATCCTAGCTTCTAACTTAACACTAACTTCACCTGCCTTTCCTTAACATAATCTGGCTTCTAACTTATTCTACCTCATCTTCGCTTCTAACTTACCCTACCTTAACTTACCCAATTCTACCCTACACTTAGCAGTTTTACTGAACTTATATTTCTCGTGTCTAACTTTACTCCTCTTAGACGTAACCTAACTCAGCCCGCGCCCTAACCTAACAAACTCTAATCTAGCTTCTAACTTGCCCTGATCTTCTCTAACTTAACCTCACACCTCTTAACTAAGCTTAAT
>NC_137020.1:32348962-32431462 GCF_032717465.1 Coenobita brevimanus
CTATCATAACCAGCATACTTCCCCTGGTGGTGTTATAGGACTGAAAAACCTCCAGTCAACGCTAGGGCTTCGAACCTACGCGTCTGAATCACTTGACCACCAGGCACCCTCATATACAGCTGGTAAGAAAAGTGAGTAGTAGTAGTAGTAGTAGTAGTAGTAGTAGGCGGAGGAGGAGGAGGAGGAGAAGGAGGAGGAGGAGGCCCAGACGAGTGAGAGTGGATGAGAGTAGGCCACCTGTGTCTAGACGGGCAGTAGCTAAGGGTCGCATTGTAGAGGGCACTGGAAACTTCGCAACACTGTCTTCTTTGCGATTTATTCTGCACACTGACATTTATATCCTGCTGTATGGTATGGTAGGTATGTATGGGGTATGGTATGGTATGGTAGGTATGTATGGTTATGGATGCAAACCATATACCACACAAGAAGAGGACTTTCACGGGCAAAATAAACTGCTGAGGAAGATGAGCTGAGAAGCCTCCTTTACCTCCATGAATGTGGTCTGTCTGAAGGAGCTAGACTGTTGCTAGGGACGATACACAAACCTTGAGAGAGAGAGAGAGAGGGAGAGAGAGAGAGAGAGAGAGAGAGAGAGAGAGAGAGAGAGAGAGAGAGATACGGTAGATAGTGTTTATAATTTTCATCCACTATCGGTATATTTCCCGCAGCTCAATGGAAGAATGCGATAATACTCTGGCTCTACGTCCTTTCCCAAGCATTTCTTTATGATCAGCATTGTAATGTGGTGCTGAATACTGAACTAATTCAAACTCAGCATTCAAGACGGAGAGGGAGCAATTTTAGGCCACGCTCAAATGAAGGGCATCCAATATCGCTAAAATATGGTTCAAATCGATAGTGGACGTCAATATCTGGGAGCTAGAATAATGTAAAACAGAGACCCCAATGGATATTTATTACCTACAGCCTTTTATAGTAACAGGCTATCTCTAAAGTCCACTAAATTGACGAAAAGAGGGCGCACAACAAACTAGTTCCCTTCCAGCACGCGTGTATTACTCCGCGCGCCGCCATACTAGCAACAAAAACCCAACTAACCTGCTGGAGTACACACAAAACCGGCTCCTCCACCTCTCTTGCGGCCTTGAAACACTTAGGAGGAGATGCAGGGAGAGAGAGAAGGGAGGGGTGGAGAGAAAGGAGTGGAGGGAAGGGGAGAGAGAATGGAGAGAAAAAGAGAGAGAGGTCAGCGGTGATTGTGAAAGGGGTGATTGAGTTTCCTGCTGTGTGGTTTACTGTTTGAGTTCGCATGATTGAGTTTTTCGTCTTTCTTCGTTTTTTGACATTTTCCTTTGGCGTTTTCTTATAAATGCTTCTGGATGTACTTGTTTATAAAAGTCTTGTCCTTTATATCCATCGCTCCAATTCCTTCCTCAATGCTCCCCACCCTTCCTCTCTCTCTCTCTCTAACGACCGCTCTAGATTAACGTTTTTTTATGAGAGTTGAATTTCAAATCTACTTTCATGTCGCCACCCGTCCGCCTTGCCATATTTGGAGGGTTGACAGGCACACGTGGCACCCCAAATGGCAACCTGACCCTCTAGCTACTCGTACATTATGACAACTTTTTTTTTTATTACTATTTCCACCAATATCACACGATTTTATTAACACCTTCAGCCCAAGCACGTCTTTTTATTTTTTGTTCTTCGTCAACCCATTTCACACAGCTCAGCGGCAGGAAAAGACTATACTAAGGCCCTACATCCTTTCACAGCACTTCTTCGTGACTGCCACCAAATTCTAGTGTAACCTCTTGTTCTAGTCAAGATGAATATACGGCAATTTTACGCCTGGTTAAAGTGGACAGAGTATGGGAGATTTAATTAAGCTTGTGAGAGACTTGGAAATGTGGACACGTTAGGTCGAACCGGCGCACCAAGACTTTCGGAATTAGAATATTACTTTTATTACTGCTACAGGTACTTCTGGTAGGCCTGCTGCTACCACCACCACGATATTATATACTTAGTACTTGAAGAGCAGACGATGATGAGTGATGAGGCAGCAGCCAAAATGATTTAACGTTATGGTGTGTGGGAACTTCTTAACCTTAATTGCTCTTTCTGACAGTAGCCAGACCCATCAGCTGGATACTGGCGGCGAAGAGTTAACCCCTTTGAGGAAAGTAGTTTTCCTCAGCTGAGTTGATAGTCTGGCAGTGGCAAATGGACTGCCGAACAGAGGCTTTGCCCTTGAAAGGGCAGAGATGGAGGTGTGGTGCAGCAGTGGGACACCTGTGTTGTCACCAGGTAAATAACAAAGTAGGCTGGCCAGGCAGCTGACTCACACCACACACCACAGCCAACACACTGGACAACTGCCACTGTGCTGCTTCGCATGTCCCACGCCCTGCCAATGGCCTGCAGTCTCGTGCACCAGGAGGATCACTTAACCTTATACCTCAGGCCAGGACAGGAATTTAACTCCTGGCAATGCATGACGATTTCACCAGCCCCTGGCAAACCTCAAAACCTCTAAGGGGAGTCAGCAGTTGGTTGGCTCGGGTGGGGTTGACAAGTGATCTGGCATTTACAGGAGAACCCATTATGTCCTAATTCAAGACAAGCACTGGACTCAACCCAGGACATCGTGATCCGCCAACTACACACACACACACACACACACACACACACACTTCAAAACGCAAAGAGGAAGGTAAGAGGCTTTCAGCTACGAAGGCTAATGTCACTAAGGGTGTAAGATGGCTATCTGCCGTAAGTGTGAAGTATTATACCAATAGGAAAAATGAAAACAGCAAAGATAACGATAATGATGATGCTGATCCTAATAAAAATAATAATAATAATAATAATAATAATAAGAAGAAGAAGATGACAACTACAACCACAATAATAATAACAATAATAATAATAATAATAATAATAATAATAATAAACAGGAACATCATAAATAAAACGCGTTCCTCAAAAACTGCATTTAAACCCGGAAGATACAAAATGAATCCAATTAAAACCAATCCAGCGAAGGTCATTGAGGGAAAGGTGGTTCTCTCTCTCTCTCTCTCTCTCTCTCTCTCTCTCCAGCCCACTTGATTCTTTTTTTCCTTCCCCTCCCCTCCTCCTCCCTCTCTCTCTCTCTCTAACTACGCACCACCCATCCTTTCCTTTCACCCGACACACACACACACACACACACACACACACACACACACACACACACACACACACACACACACACACACACACACACACACACACACACACACACACACACACACACACACACACACACACACACACACACACACACACACACTCAAATTAATGGCCTACGTACTACAAAACCGCACGCCTTCCACACGAATCTAGCAGTATAACACACACATCATTACAAAACCAATCAAGACATAGGGATAACAGGACAATTAAGCTAAACTACTACTGACTGGAAAAACAATATCCAGGTCTTATTATGTTTTTTTTTCTCCCCGACAGGTTACATAGGCGTCTCTCACCCCCCAGCCTATACCCTCAAAGGATGGTGGATTGTTCAAGAAAGGGCACATCAATTTACTGTTCAGAGGGTACACGTCACAGATGAACATAAGGCTGCAACAACAACTACAATTACTACTACTACTACTACTATCGCCACAACCACCATCACTACTATTGTCACCACCAATATTATTACTACTGCTGCTGCTACTACTACTACTACTACTACCACTACCACCACCACCACCACCAATATTACTACTATTACTGCTACTAATACTACAACCAACCCACCACCACCACTACCACTGCCACCACCACCATTATTACTACCACTACCGCTGCTGCTACGACTACTACTACTACCACCACCATCACTACTACTATCACCACCAATATTACTACTATTACTGCTACTACTGCTATACCTCCAACACTACCACCACCACCACCACCACCATCACTACCACCACCAATATTACTACCAATACTACTACTACTACTACAACTACTACTACCACCACCACCACCACCACCACCACCACTACTACTACCACCACCAGCACCACTACTCCCACTCACTAATCAGTACAGGTAAGTCCCAGGAAATACACACCTGCAAGTCGACCTGTGTGAGGCCTGTTCCTGTACACTCTTGGTCCTAATCTCATACAGGGTGGCCACAAACAAATCGCCCCCACGTCGCCCTGTCCCCCGCCATTTCACTGCCCTGCTCGCAACTCACCCTCCCCCCCTCTCTTAACAAACTCCTGGTATACAATTATGTGCCTTAATGACTACAGTACAGGTAATAAGCATGTAATCTGAGCTTTCTTCACTCTCACTGGCGCCAATGTGACTACAGGCCTGGGGCGGGGTTAATGGAGACGCAGGTAGGTAGGTAGGTAGGTGGGTAGGTAGATGGATAGGTAGGTAGGTAGGTAGGTAGGTAGGTGGGTAGGTAGATGGATAGGTAGGTAGTTAGCTGGGTGGGAATGGGAAGGTAGATGGGTACGTAAAGGGTTAGGTAAAGAGACAGATGGGTAGGTAGGTAGGTAGGAAGGTAGGCAGGTAGGTAGGTAGGTAGATAGGTAAGGAAGGAACAAAGGTGGGTAGGTGAGTGAGTAAGGAAGGAAGGAAGGAAGGAAGTATGGATGGATGTAAGGTACGTAGGTAGGTAGTTGGGTGGGTGGGTAGGAAGGAAGATAGGCAGGTAGGTAGATAGCTGGGTAGGAAGGAAGGAAAGAAGGAAGGACGGAAGGAGAAAGGAAGGAAGGAAGGAAGGAGAAAGGAAGGAAGAAAGGACGGAAGGAGAAAGGAAGGAAGGAGAAAGGAAGGAAGGTAGGTAAGCAGGTAGGCCATTAACAGACCAACTGGCTAACATTATAGTGTACACTTAAGTTTAATGAGCACAGGTAAAAAAGGAGAGAGAGAGAGAGAGAGAGAGAGATGGGGAAGAAAGGGTAAAATTGCAGACAGGCTTGGGGCAAAAAACAAGACGCCAATGGTACAACTCTAGTAATTTCAATAGGTCAGTAAGAAAGTAGCAAGAGTGATGAATAAAATGAGCACTGAGGATGGTTAGTAATGATAAATATAATGACAAGAGGCTGAACATGATAAAAAGCAAAATGATGATGATGATAATGATATAGTAGTAGTAGTAGTAGTAGTAGTAGTAGTAGTAGTAATAATACACTAATAATAATAATAATAATAATAACAGCAGCAACTATACCTCTTACCCTCAACACATTACCGCTACAATAACTGAAGCTAATGAGGCTGCCTGAGTGAGCGTAGCAGGTTAAGGTCAGGGTGAATCAGATGGGAGGTCAGAGGTCAAACAACACCAAAGTACGCGGGGTTAAGGGTCAAAATCCAGTATAATGAGTGGGATTATCAACTTTACGGGAGGAGTTTGGATGGTATGTGTGTGTGTGTGAGAGAGAGAGAGAGAGAGAGAGAGAGAGAGAAAGCATCACACACCTGCCCCTATCACTTTACTTCCCTCCACTATAAACAAAAATAAATAAATGGCTTATTACACTTTATTTACCCTCTTCAGTACGGAAGGCTCCCTAAGACTACATATCGTTTGGAAGGAGGAGAAGGAGGAGGAGGAGGAGGAAGAAGAGGAGGAGGAGGAAAAGGTACAGCATCAGCAGAAGCATATGAAGGTGGAGAAGCAGAAGGAAGAGGAAGAGAAGAGAATGGAGGAGGGGAAATATGTGCACAAAAACTACAGAGAACACTAATAAGATTAAAACAAGATACAGGATGGTACAAAAATACGTAACAATATCTCGGGCAATAACCACAACACAGCCCTCTCTCTCTCTCTCTCTCTCTCTCTCTCTCTCACACACACACCCACACCCACACACACACACACACCCACACACACACACACACAACGTATAGTACTCATATATACACACATACAATTACATAAACAAAAACACTCATTTCGCAAACCTGTATGTGGAATATGTATGAGAGAGAGAGAGAGAGAGAGTGAGAGAGAGAGAGAGAGAGAGCCATAGTATGTCAGTAGGCAAACCGCTCCCTCTTCTCTGCCAGCCGTATGAGTCTGCACACCCTCTCTCTCCATTTCTCTCTCTTCTCTCTTTCTTCCAATGTGTCTCCTGTCTTTCTTGCTTTCTTCTCTCATCACTCTCTTCCTTCCTCCTCTTCCTTTTGCTTCATTTCTCCATCTCCTGTCTTTTCCTCTCCCTTTCTTTCCCTTTTTCTTTTCATTCCTCTTTCCCTCCCCTCCTTCCCTCCTTTCTGATTCTTCTGGCATCACTCTTATCTCACTTTTTTTACTCATCTCTCTCTCTCTCTCTCTCTCTCTCTATCTATCTATCTATCTTTCCTATTTCTTCATTCCTACAGTACTTCTCTCTTTCTCCTTCCCTTCACTTTCCTAACCTCTTCCCTTCTCTCTCTATCATTTCTCCTCCTTTCTTCCTTTTCCGTTTTTACCTCCTCCTCATCTTCATCCTTCCCCTCCTCTTTCTCCTCCCCCTTCTCTTCCTCCCTCCTCCCCCTCCTTCCGATTTCTTTTCAGCTTTCTCTTTTCATCTTTGTTCTTCCCAATGTATTCTTCCTCACGTTTATCTCCCCCTCTCTCCTCACACACACACACACACACACACACACACACACACACACACACACACGTCCTCAGTTCTTGGAGTGGAATCTTTATCTGCCAATTTTATCCCAAGAGTGCAATGAAGCAGCAAAAAATAAATAAATAAATACAAAGCATCAAAAATCATAAACACACACACACACACACACACACACACACACACACTGGTACACCTCAATCTGAATACACCCATCAGTTCTGGGACGCCAACTCCGCCTAGAACACAATAACGCATTACAACACTGAGGAGACGGAGGGAGTTCAAGCAGCATTTCCAGTCTCAACTCTCACGCATTATGTCATCAAGCGTCCAATCGCCTGAGATTAAAAAAGCAGACATTATAAAGCATGATAGGAGTTATTTGGGAGGAGGAAATTGACGCAGGGTGGAGGGCTTAATATACGATGCGTCCTAAGGGTGGAGGGATTATTATTGTGACTTTAGCCTTGCCTCCACGTCTGCTTCCATTGTAGACGATCCATTACGAGTGGAAATGTTGGAAGGAGGAGGGACACAGGCTAGAACCCTTTATATTCTCAAACGTTCAGGGCTACACGGAACTCATCTTGCCTGCGTATCTGTGAATTCATGCTTTAACCTTCGTCTCTCTCCCACGCAACATTTCCCTTTGCAATGCACCACCAGGTTGATTAAACACCTCTAAGAGTGAGGCCTGGGTGCTGCCTCGCCGCTGCAGGTCTAACAGGTGTGACAGCATCAAATCAGCTGATGTTCCCTTTCGGATTCCCACACCCCGATCCATTGTAGTGGAGGCGACAGTGAATTTAAGTCAATGCGGCCAAGATGGTTGACAAATACATGCATAATGACAGTTTGCAATATTATAAACTGTCATTCTTCATATATTTCCCCTTGCGTCCAGTGTCTTGTGTGGGTACTGCTGAAGGGTTGAGTAAATTGTTAAAGTAAATATTATCAAAGTAAATAGTGTTTGTGTATCCATGTCGTTGACTCTGGGATGATATGTGATGGCAGGTGTGGCCCATTTTACCTGGCCAGACTAACGGCACTTGTATGACGATGCTGGGAGGAAGGTTTAGATGGCGACATTGATGATGATGATGATGATGAGGAGGAGGAGGAGGAGGATGAGTAGATGATGATGATGATGATGATTAGTAGTAGCAGCAGACAGACAGGTATAGACAGAGAGACAGATATACAAACAGTCCAGTGTATAAATGGCTTTCATTCTGCCAGGTCAAACCAAGGCGATTTCTCCCAGGTTCTTCACGCTACCGGTTTGTTATGGAAAGATGCGTCATGTGGTGCTTCTTTCCGCCACCGAGTTGCCTTTATTTCATCTATCTCGATCTATCTATTGCCAGACGCCTCAATCCCAAAAAGGGTGGCCACAAACAAATCGCCTCCACATCGCCCTGTCCCCCGCCATTTCACTGCCCTGCTCCCAGCTCACATCCCCCCCTCTCTCATATACCTCTCCACTCCATCCCTCCCATCTCATCCTTGGCCTCCCCCTCCCCCTTTCCCCCTCCGCCTCACTCACATACACTCTCCTCGTCAGTCTTTCACTCTCCTTTATTTCAGGTGAGGGAACTGGACCACTCTTTACTAAATCCTGGCTGACTGAAATGTGATGAAGGTTAATGATGAAAGAGGGATTATTTTTTTGTTTTGGTTTGGGTATTTATGTGACTACCCGACTGCATCTGTCTGTCTGTCTGTCTGTCTGTCTGTCTCTCTCTCTCTCTCTCTCTCTCTCTCTCTCTCTCTCTCTCTCTCTCTCTCTCTCTCTCTCTCTCAAATACTGTACTTTTCCATTATTTTAAAGCTCCAACATTCTCTCTCTCTCTCTCTCTCTCTCTCTCTCTCTCCGCTAAAACAGGTTAATGCGGCTGTAAAAACGTGTATGGATGCATGTACGTGTCCGCCCGTGTGCGTGTATGTGTGCGTGTGTGCGTTTTTTATCGGGTTGTGAAACGGCCTTGCCAGAAATCGGGGGGGGGGGGGAGAGAAAGGGAGGAAGCCTGAGAGAGAGAGAGAGAGAGAGAGAGAGAGAGAGAGAAACTATAGATAAACTGATGGAAGCCTTATGTCTGTTTTCACCTATCTCTCTCTCTCTCTCTCTCTCTCTCTCTCTCTCTCTCTCTCTCTCTCTCTCTCTCTCTCTCTCTCTCTCTCTCTCAGATACCAACATGTTACTGCCCTCACTTCAACCTTTCTCTGCCTGCCTGGCGGTGAAAGCATACTCTCTCTCTCTCTCTCTCTCTCTCTCTCTCTCTCTCTCTCTCTCTCTCTCTCTCTCTCATACACATTATTTCGTATATATCGCTGCTGCAGCTAATAATAATAATAATAATAATAATAATAATAATAATAATAATAACAACAACAACAACAACAACATTAATAATAAGAGTAGTAGTAGCAGTAGTAATAATAATAATAATAATAATAATAATAATAATAATAACAATAATAATAATAATAACAACTATTCATTTCTTATGTACTGATAGGAGTTCTTTCACTTATTTCCCATCCATCCATCCACTCATGCAATAACAACATTTAACATATTTTTAAGATACAAAAAAAAAAAAAAAAATCATATAGACAGACTCAACCTTTACCATCATTTTCGGGCCTCATGTTGTGTCATTTGGCTCTCCTTATTAACCTACTTTCTACCCGTCTTTTGAAAATTCCCTCACGCCTTTGAGTTCTTTAAAAGGCTGCTTATCACCGTTTTCCTGTACGCCTTATCGCTGCGGGGTGTGGGGGAGTCTTCTGCTGTGCTGTTCTTTCCCTGTCTACACAAAACATGACTGCAATCCCCTCCCCCCCCTCTCTCTCTCCCTCATATTCCATTCACTACTCACCATTACTTAGCAGGAAACATTGATATCCACTTAAGTTTCCATCTCAAAACTTTCTAAGCCACTTAATGAAGAGCTAGAGATGGACCCTAAGTGGAATCTGGAAGGAGAGGCAGTGTAGGTCATCAAAGTGGCCACAACACCCCCTCAGAGACCATCAACCTATGCCAAACGATCCATGTCAAGTCTGGTCCCTTAATGTTTACCTATGTCAAGTTACGTTCAAAAGTCTATCAGATATTGGACCTCTGCCACAAACACTCACTCTTGTATGAAAGTATGAAGGGCGTAGATGAATATGCTGGTGGTGGTAGAGGTGGTGGGATAATTGTGTTGTTGAAGAAGACAGTGTGTGATAATGGTGGTGATGATGAGGATTATGGTGATGGTGGTGGTGACGGTACTGTGAATGGTGGTGGTGGTGGTGGTGGTGGTGGTGGTGGCGGTGGTGGTGAGAGATTAGTGCTTATGTTGATTTTGTTGGTGATGTTTGTGGTGATAGTGACGGAGGTGAAGGAAGTGTGGTGGTGATGATGGTGGTGAAAACTGAGATACAGGTAATAGTCGTGGTGAAGGCAGTACATGTAGTGGTAGTGAGATGAGATGTTTGTGGTGGTGGTAGTAGTGGTGTAGGCAGTGTGGTAGTGGTGGTGTAGATGATTGTGGTAAAGAAGAGGTGCTTGTGGTGGTGGTGGGAGTGGTAGTACTGGAGGTGGTGTTTGTGGTGGTTATGGTGAAGGCAGTGTGGTAGTGGTGGTAGGTAAGTCAGTAGGCCGGATTACACAACTGTCGGTACCTCAGTGAAAGTTACACAAGGACGCTCTTCTCCCCCCCCCTCTCCCTCTCACTCCCTCCATTCCCCTCTCTCTTCTTCCATTTGCACACCCCCCCCTCCCCCCTTTCTCCTCCAGTCACCTCTCCTTCCTTGCATCTCTCTCTCTCTCTCTCTCTCTCTCTCTCTCTCTCTCTCTTCATCTCGTATACTTCCTTCTCTCCTATCTTTCACATTCAATATCTCTCTCTCTCCATCTTTGCATTCTCTTGTTCCTATTTCACAGAGAGAGAGAGAGAGAGAGTAAACAGGTAACTTAATAACGGCGAACCTAATCACAGCAACGTACCTGCATATATCTATCTACCTATCTATTATCTATCCATCTATCTACTGCATCTATCCATCAATCATTCGTGCAGCCTAACTCAACGGTAACTATATATCCAGCCAGCCATTTACCTCTCTACCTACCTACCTACCAATCCATCTATCTATCTATCTATCCATCTTTCTATCTATCTAATCTATCAGTTTATCTATCTATATACAAATGCACCGTATAACCCTTTCTACAACTTTCACAGCTATCTATTAAAATTGAATATATTATTATTACTAACATCTATCGTTTTATCTATCTATTTTTCTGTCTACCAAATGTCCATCTATCTATCTGGGTCATCTATTGCATCTATCCATCCACACGGGCTATCAATCTATCTATCGGGGACAGGGTGGAGGGACCGGTGTAGGTGGAGGTAATGGAGGGAGGAGACACGCTGAGTGAGAGAGAGAGAGAGAGAGAGAGAGAGAGAGAGAGAGGGAGAGAAATATTGACACACAGACATAGCAATAAACAGGTTAAACAAAGTAACATCCTCACACACACACACACATACACACACACACACACATACACACACACACACACACACACACACACACACACACACACACACACACACGCCGAGCTTTTAAAGACTCATAAACATTAACAAACTCTTTTAAAACCAAACCACACACAATAAATAATAATAGAATAAATAACGCATCGAAAATTAAATATAAACGAAGCCTCTCAGTAATCTATCCATCTATCTATCTATTGCCAGACGCCATAATCCCGTAAGGGGTGGCCATTTGACTTTGAGTTATTTGTTTTACGGGGAGGGGCACTAACCCTCCACCAACCCACTTGTTGACACGTAGGAAGCACGTATGGTTTGGTTATATGGTTACCACCCAGCGTTGTAAATGGTTTCTTGGCTTACAGGACACCATTTGGCTTGTCATTCAATGTAAAGCCACCTGTAAAGGAAAGAAAAGCAATAAGAAGTGACAGGAAAGATGGGAGAAATAGGAAGAGATAATTATACATCGAAAGGAAGGGATCTTGAATTTGGCTCTCTTTTGTATTGTGTTTGTTTTGTTTTTTTCTTGGAAGGAATGGTTTGCGGGCGCCTGGCCTTGGGTTCCTTCTTCCCTGCCTAAACGAAATCAAAACAACTAGAATAATCCAATATATGTACATTCTTAAATAGAGTATATGCAACCACTACCACCACCACCACATCACCACCACCAACAACTGTACACCACCACCGCTACCACCACCACCACCACCACCACCAACGATGCTCTTACACCAGCCACACATCAAAACGCATCTTCAGCAATCATATACTCAAATAAAAACACTGCAACCACCATCACTAGGAATAGGAACTACAACAATAATAATGCTCTTCAACTTATCACACACACACACACACACACACACACACACACACACACACACACACACACACACACACACACAGCAAAACACGCCTTAACAAAAAACACACACACATAAAAACCAACAGCAATTACAAAACAACAACAATAATAATAATAATAATAATAATAATAATAAAACAAATAACAATGCTCTTCTGCTAATCACACCCCTAATATGCCAAAATGCCGCCTCAAAAAACATGGTAACTTTAAAACAACACCAAAAAAAACAGCAACAAACACACAAACTCACTCTGTGCCACGACAAACACCTGGCCACCTCTGCAATTTCCGTCAACACCGTTATCTTGGCTGGTGTGTGTGTGTGTGTGTGTGTGTGTGTGTGTGTGTGTGTGTGTGTGTGTGTGTGTGTGAGACAGACAACCAATCAAATAACAATACCAGCATACACAATTACAAATATACACACACTTACACAGTCTATACCAAGAAAGCAATTAGCAACGGAGAAAGTTTATAAGTAGGAGGACAAGGAGGGAAATTGACATGAATATAAAGATTAAACTCAATGATAAACATGTCAAAAAATAAATAGCAGTAAAGAGATAAATTGTACAGCAGTAACAATAAACAGGACGTGAGTTAAAGATAAATGTGGGGATGGTAATGGTGATAAATATATATGTGATAAACGTAACTCACTATAATCACTGCCGGAATACCAAAGAGGGTCAGGGTAGGTGAGACGGAGAGGAGTGTTGGTAGGAGGTGTGTACAGTGATGAGGGAAAGGAAATGATCACAGAGAATAATACAGAGAGAGAGAGAGAGAGAGAGAGAGAGAGAGATTGTGTCCTCGGTCTGAAGAGTTAGCGAGAGAGAGAAAAAAAATTGTGTTCTCGGTCTGAAGAGTTAACTATATGACAACGTGAGGACGTCACTGTACGAACTTCCTGTGTTGAGTAAGGAGGAGGGGAGGGGGGGGTGTTATGAGGTAAGAGACACCTGCTCTCTCTCTCTCTCTCTCTCTCTCTCCTTAGTCACTGGCTTTAATATGTCCTCTACTACCCTGACATCTATACCTCCACTGATAAATGAGTGTGTGTGTGTGTGTGTGTGTGTGTGTGTGTGTGTGTGTGTGTGTGTGTGTGCCAGCTGGTCAGTGAACGGTACCGCATCACCCAGACATCAAGTCCCGTACACCATTTCTGACTGATGGGCAAGGAGGAAATTTTACAGGAAAGGAGGAAAGTGGTCAAGAATTATAAAACAGGCCTCCATCATCATCATCATCATCATCGTCATCATCATCATCGTCGTCATCATCATCATCATCATCAATTCTTTGGGTGGTTAGGTTTAATAAATAGGAAAGACAGTAACGAAAAACAAGAGAGAGAGAGAGAGAGAGAGAGAGAGAGAGAGAGAAATACACATAAGGTTTCTCTGCTATCTCTCCCTGCCTCCCTTCTTCCTCCCCCTCATCATCATCATCATCATCATTACACTTCCTTCCTTTTTTCTTCTAACTTAGTCTATCCTACCTCCCAATCTGTGTGTGTGTGTGTGTGTGTGTGTGTGTGTGTGTGTGTGTGTGTGTGTGTGTGTGTGTGTGTGTGTGTGTGTGTGTGTACTGAGGAGTGAAGGGAGGGGAAGAGAGGAGAAATGATGGATGGAGGCGTGATGGGTGAAGGGGAGGGGGAGGGGGGAGGGGGTTAGGAGAGATGACCAGAGCGAAAGGTAGGTAGGTAGGTAGGTAGGCAGGCATTTAAACGCATGGGTAGGTATGTAGGTATGTATTTAGACGAGGAAGTAGGTAAGTGGGTAGGTAGGTATCTAAACTTGTAAGTAGGGTAGGTAGGAAGCCTGGTAAGTATTTAGGACTGGTTGGTAGGTAGGTAAGTACTCACACCTGTAGGCAGACAGTCAGATAAACAGGTAGGTAGGTAGGTAGGTAGGGAGGGAGGCGAGCAGACAGACAAAGGCAGATAGATGCAGAGAGAGAGAGAGAGAGAGAGAGAAGCAGGTAGATAGAAAGGAAGGTAGGTAGAGATATCAATGGTAATGAGTGATGGAGTTAATGGGGCGTGGAGAGAGAGAGTTAAACACACACACACACACACACACACACACACACACACACACACACACACACACACTACTGAAGAGGAAAAGTCAACGCAGTGAAAAGGTTACAATTAATTACTACAACTCACCTGTTTATCACTGGCCAGGTGTTTTTTTTTTTTCCTTCGGGAGTAAAAAAAAAAGAAAGAAAGAAAAATATAACTGCAGCAAATATGAGAGAGAGAGAGAAACCACCACTACCACCACGAACACTTCCAAGTCTTCAGCATCCAGGAATAACAAATCCTCTCTCTCTCCTCTCAAAAACAAACACTCTCTACACGGAAGCACCAACACAAACACCAAGCACAATAATATGACGCCAAACAGACGCTTTTCTCTTCTCGTTTTACCCACCTTCAATAACCGCAAATTACTATCTATCTATCTATTTATCTATCTATAGCCAGACGCCTTGATCACGGAAGGGATGGCCACAAATAAATCGCCTCCATGTCACCCTCTTATCAATCATCAGGCTGCCATCTCTCCAGCCCACACCACCCTGTCTCCTATTCGTATACTTCTCCACCCCATCCTTCCATCTCATCCTCAGTATTCCCCTCTGCCTTCCCTTACCCCTGATCTCCTATAATCATCATCATCATCATCATCATCATCATCATCATCACCATCATAATAGTAGTAGTAGTAGTAGAAGTAGTAAAATAATAATAATAATAATAATAATAACGGAGACAGTAAGCTATGATGAAAGTACCGTCAAAGGAAAAGATATTCTAAGACATGGTAAATACTCCTAACACCAGCTCACAAAGGCGTGTAGGGGTACGACAAACCTATCCCTACGACTAAGCAATTTATCGTTTAGTTTCGAATCAATAGCACCTGAAGACAGTAATTAAGGATGACGCAATTAACTCCTAGAATAACACCAACCCGTTAATTAGTTACCAAATGGGCGTTACCAGCCATTACTGTGACCGCAAATACCACGATCACCACCACCATACACCATCACCACAATCACCACCATCATTCACCACCAGCGGCCAACCACAGGAATGTAAAGGGTTGTTCAGTGTAGCCTCATGCGTCACCACAGAAACGTACAGTGCTGCAAACGTCACCCATACGTCACTAGAAATCAGTATTGTACGTTCTTCTCGTTAACAAGAGTCAGGATTGTTCAGCTACTGGTACAATTAGGCTTCCTTGGGGTTAGCAGGTACTGGGTATTGCATAAACTTACCTTTCACTATATTAGAGCAGATAACCTTATACACAAACAAACACCTAACACGTCACAGAAGTACCCCTATCAAGTCTGGATACCCTGAGTTGAACACACACACACACACACACACACACACACACACACACACACACAGTTAATCAGTGTGTGGGGAGATGCACATTCAAGACCACATTTTAGTACCA
Organism: Coenobita brevimanus; assembly: GCF_032717465.1. NCBI lineage: Eukaryota > Metazoa > Arthropoda > Malacostraca > Decapoda > Coenobitidae > Coenobita > Coenobita brevimanus. The sequence continues at coordinate 32,364,513 of NC_137020.1, forward strand.
AGGCAATGACAGACAGAGAGAGTTTACACATGAAGACAGATGGAGGGATGCTTTAGATTACAAATGGACATATTAAGACTGATGTCCGACTTGCTATTTATCACACAAGACACAGGATGCATCACGAGGCATCAGATATAACCGGAGTATGCTTTTTCTGGCAGGAATATTGCAGGTGTGGCTTAAAAATACGAGTACTGAGATGCTGGGGACTCAACCATCACACACTCCACGAACACACTCAGGTTCCTATCCACTGCCTGTGCACTTTAGTTATCCAAGTGTCTCATCATCATCATCATCATCATCATCATCATTAGTAGTAGTAGTAGTAGCAGTAGTAGTAGTAGTAGTAGTAGCACAGTATTATTATTTTGCTTGAGGATGTGGGTTAAGGTATTGCTTATATTGCTTCATAATCTTTACATATCCATATTATTATTATTATTATTATTATTATTATTATTATCATCATCTTGCTTAAGGGTGTGGGTTACGCTATTGCTCACCTTGCTTCACATCTGTGTATATTCATATCATTATTATTACTACATTCTTATTATTCTTGAGGCTGTGAATTATTATCGTTACTGCTACTACTATTATTATTATTATTATTATTATTTTCCCCTGAAGCTGTGAATGTCGCTGTAACTATCTCCCTGCATCATCACTCAGCACAGGTGGCGTCAGATGGCTGCACTCAGCATGTCCGTTATTTGACTCAGTTCACAAGGTTCGTCCCACAATAATTACAAAAACGGTAGGAGGCTTTACAATAACCAGGAATCGTAAAAAAACCATCAAACAGCAGACATTATAAACAACTACTGAATATTGTGCCTGGATAAATACACTATGAATGGAGAGAAGTACATGAGAGAGAGAGAGAGAGAGAGAGAGAGAGAGAGAGAGAGAGAGAGAGAGAGAGAGAGAGAATCTTCAGGAAATGTAATTAATGTCTGTCTTTCACACGTCACCTGTTACCATTCTCCAAGGAAAAGGCAAACCAACACTGAACAGGAAATAAAATGGATAAACAAACTACGAAAACAAACAAGATAAGCAAACAAACAACTGATGCATAGATCTCGTGAAGAATAAATTTGTAACTAAATAAATACAGCATGGAGTAGTAACTGTGGTGGTGGTGGTGGTGGTGGTAGTAGTAGTACCGTAGTAGTTATAGCAATATTAGTAGTAGTAGAAGTAGTACCGCAGTAGGAGAATTAGTAGTTATAGCAACATCAGCATCATTAGTAGCAGTAGCAGTAGTAGTAGTAGTAGTAGTAGTAGTTGTTGTGGTCCCATGTTCATCTACCCGAGTCAACAACATTCATAACTGACTAGATACATGAATTACCACCTGCCTGGCACACCCCAACCAGAAAGTGGTGAAATTAACGCAACCTCACTAACTAAACAAACATCCATCTATCATTTATACGTGATATATTTGTACACGTATGAATGAACGACCAGCTGAATATAACACAGGAAAAAAGTAAGGTAAACGAGGTAAACAGCAGAAAAGACAAGGTAAATAATAGCATAAATAACAATAAATCACCTTTCACACCTGATCAAACCATCGCCATGCAAGGTAGTTACATTTGCCACACGTCGGCAGCTCCAAATACTTTCTCGTAGGGAATTTCCGGTGCAGCGTATCATTCATCTTCACTGACGCGATATAAACAGACGTAAAGCACTGCCGGTGATGTAAGGCAGTGGGTTTAGTGTGGGAGTGAGGGGTGTAACATGCCACGCTTGAAGGGCTGATGGGCTCACAGCAGCACTAACACCAGCCAAGACGAGGGAAACTAATCTCCCTCATCTTGCTACTCAGGCCAGGAAAGCAAACCTCTCACACACGTCCTCTAACATGTCTTCTACAGAGGCTGGACAGACGAAAACAAGAGGGAGAATAACCACAAGACTGCAGCCCAAGGATCCCCCCATTGAAGAGACCACCATTAAAAACAATATTAGTAAGGAAATAAAAACTTAAATAAATGGATAACTGATGAACATTACAGGAGCTGACTAAAATCTTTATACTGAGGCCCCTGAGAGGTTAATCTGGCCCTGAGGAAATCATCTCCGTTCACTCACTGTCCATCATTTCTTTTACGTGATGCGTCGTCTTCACTGCTATCGTTCTCGTTGTGATCTAACGTCATTATTCCACACATACAGACAGACAGACAAATGGATATATATTTTAACTGACTGACTGATACATGAAGTTTGAGTGGTAAGAAAAAAAAAAAAACACGACAAACTGAAGGTAAACAAATGAGACGCAAGTATTATCCAGCAACAAACGGAACAGAATCTACGAAGGCGGCTACACATATGAATCTGAGTGTTCTAAATTGGCCTAAAATTGCCGTCTCCCCATCTTGAACGCTGAGTAGTAACACCAGATTAACACTAGAATATAATGCTAACTGTCGCAAAGGTCTGTAGAGAAGCAGAACCAATGCACTGTGTTCCTGGTACTGAGCCACGTGAAATAAGTCGCAAAGGGACGAAAATCTGGGCCAAGCAGAAGAGCAGTTAGCATCACAGTTTCTACATCCGTACTTGTGAACGTGGAAAACCAACAGAATCACATACAACACAACTTTCACACAATACACTCATACGTACAACAGGATTTTCCAACTATCAATAAACTACTACAACAAAGGCTTACTGAAATGCATCTATTCAACCATCAGGAAAGAGACACAAGACCGTAAAAACTATGGCTGAAAATCACAGAAGCCATAACGAGAGAGAGAGAGAGAGAGAGAGAGAGAGAGAGAGAGAGAGAGAGAATCCAACCTTGCTCCGCGTGTGTTGCTAAGAAATGTCAGGAAGGAGGAAGGAGAGAAGGTGAAGGTTGAAGACGAGTCACGAGAGCAAACATTTACTTTACTCCACCCTGTCTGTCTGTCTGTCTCATCTCGGGGATAGCTGGAGGAAAGGAGAGGTGAAGATACAGGAGGGAGGGACAGGAGAGAGGAGGAAAGGAGGAAAGAAGAGAGAGGAAAGCGGAGTAACAAAGGGAAGCTATCAAAATTCATTAACATACCAAAATCACTGCCCAACCTCAACCACCAATCCCTCATCTGCCAAAAATATCAACAACGCAACGATAATGGATTTCGTGTGCGTGTGTGTGTGTGTGCAGGAAAGCACACACACACACACACACACACACACACACACACACACACACACACACACACACTAACCCTCTGCCGTGGTGACATCCGGTTGGCGTCCACAGCAGAAGGGCGGGAAAAAAATAGCGTGCAAAAAACTGGAAACTGAACGAATGCGAGACTAACCACACCCCAACCCTTCCACCCCAGGACGGGTTGCCTTCAGTACACTCCAATACCAAATACTAGGCTGATAGATACAGATTGATTAGATAGATATACAAGGATAGATAAAGACACACAGACACCTCAACCTTCCACCACATAGGACGGGTCGCCTCTATTACACTCCAATACCAAACACTAAACTGATAGATAAAGATAGACAGATAGATACATACATAGATATATAGACACAGATACAGACAGACAGACAAATAGATATATAGATTAACTGAGTAACACATGAAGTTTGAGTGAGGAGAGAAACACTACAAACTGAAGGTAAACGAAGGAGACGACGCTGCATTTATACCACACACAGAGGACGGGTTTGCCTTCACTACACCGATGCCAGAGATGAAAAACTGAATAAATGAATAATGAATACGTGAAATCTATGACCGCCGGGGAAAGAGAGAGGAAATGAAAAAAGAGAAAGAAACTGGTAGGACATGGATGCGACACAGCGCCTCAATGTTTATACCACGCGATCTGCCTTCCTAACACTTTAACACCCCTGCCTGCACTGGGAAGAGAACAGGAAAAAAGACGTGAAAATGCTAGTTACCACACTCATATGCAGTATACCACACACACACACACACACACACACACACACACACACACACACTTCGCCCACCCCACCCCGGCGACCATCCCCACCCAACCAGGCCGTGAGAACTCCGGGTGCGACACTACTTACAGCCGTGAGAATAGTTCCGGTCACGTGAATACTGTAGCTCCGGGAGTGAGAGTACTTCCGGGTCACCCCATGTGGCCTGACCTGACCTCACTTTAAACCATTAATTTCTACAATTCCTTTAACAAAATAAATAAATAAATAAAATCAGGATACTAGGTCAACAAACACTCCTAGGCGACCTGTTCTGACCTTAACCCTACTCTCTCTCTCTATCTATCTATCTATAGCCCGACGCCCTAATCCCGCAAAAGGGTGGCCGCAGACAAAACGCCTCCAAGTCGCTCTGTCACCCACCATTTGACTGCCCTCCCCCCAGCTCACTCCCCCCTCCCCTATATACCTCTCAACCCTACTCAGCGCAACAAAGTCTATTCACTTATGGCACCGCAGAACCAAAATGTCGGAATTGGCAATAGTAAGGTTAAACTTGAATGAAAAACTGGTAGATTAGAGAGAGAGAGAGAGAGAGAGAGAGAGAGAGAGAGAGAGAGAGAGAGAGAAACGAGGACTGGAAGTAGGTGGAGGTGGAGGCTTGGAGGGGTGGAGGGAGGGAAAAAAACACCCACATGCCCATATAAGGAGGGCAATGGAGGGAAGAAAGTATGGCAATAGAAAACGGGAGACGGGCATGCGGGAAGAAGATGGGAAGTGGAGAAACGCTAGAGAGAGAGAGAGAGAGAGAGAGAGAGAGAGAAAGTAGTGCTAAAGATTAATATTGATAAGTAAAGGAAATAAAGACAAGACAAAAATAAAATGCAGTGTTAAAGATGAAAGTAAATACCCGTTAAATATATAAATGTAAGACCCAAGGAAGGAACAAGAAAAACAATGACAACGACAACAGTAACAAAAGCACTGTAGAAAGTTCGCCACACACACACACACACACACACACACACACACACACACACACACACAATAACGAAACAAGACCATTACTATTATTACCGTACTATTATTGATAACACGATAACAGTCATTTCGATGGAGGTCAAAGTAGTAGTAGTAGTGGTAGTAGTAGCAGTAGTAGTAGTAGTAGTAGTATTATAGTAGTAGTAGTAATAATAATAATAATAATAATAATAATAATAATAATAACACCCACTAACAAATCCAAAAGGCAACATTATTACCAAAACAACACGTAATATTAACAATTTACAAATCCCATTCCCTAAACAACATCCAATATACACATTATCTTAAACATCACTATTACCAGATCAACCAGATACCACACCATCCCCAACACCCTCCAGAATAACAATGTAAATAAAGAGAAAGGCGAGAGGAGTGAATGGCAACACTGATATCTTTTTTAATATTTGGAAGAAAGAGATGGAGTTAATTTCTTTTTGATTGTTTTGCGGGGAGAGGTGAGGTGTAAGGATTCTCTCTCTCTCTCTCTCTCTCTCTCTCTCTGTGTGTGTGTGTGTGTGTGTGTGTGTGTGTGTGTGTGTGTGTGTGTGTGTGTGTGTGTGTGTGTGACGGCTAGTTACTCCCTCAAATCCAGCTGACCACCACACCCAGCAGTTGCCATCACAATGTACAGTACAGTGTGCTGGCCTCCTACAAACTGGTAGAAAAGGGAGAAGGAGGAGGTGGAGAAAATGATAATGATAATGATGATGATAATGGGAAAAAAATACGTGCCACTTAAGCTGCACTGAAGTGCCAAGTTAAATGGCAACTTACGTGCCAACTTTAGTTCAACTGAAGTTGAACTAAAGTGCCACAAGTCCCATCTTTAATCCAACAACTTTAGTCCAACTTAAGTTGGACTAAAGTGCCACTTAAGTGGCACTTAACTGGCGGTACTTAAGTGCAACTTACGTTCCAACTTAAATGCCAACTTGGATCCCAATTTTAGTTCAACTTAAAGTGCCATAAGTGTCTTGAATGACTCTCTTTCTCTCTCCCTCACTAGCTTTGCTTTCACATTTCTCGGGCCGTGGTAATTTCACTCGTTTATTACTTTTACTGTGTAATATATGGCATTAGGTGACACTAACACGGCAGCGCCAACCCAACCCATGCCATCTCACCCTTGTAGCAGTGGAGCGGCTCTGGTAATGCAAGATGTTCCCAGGATTTGATTCCCTGCCATATACGGCCTGCTCTCAAAAATTACACTGTTCCTTCACTTCCGCCATATAGCCTACACTATTCTATATACTTTGATAACTTATATATATAGCCTATGTTACACTACTGTATATACCGCTTATAAATAAAAACCTCTTCATCAACCAAATACATAATTGTTTTCATACTTTTTTGTAGTTTTAAGAGTAATAATGACACTAATATTTTTCTACTCGCATGTCTTATATACATAATTGTACAGGATATATATTGCTTTGTTCTGCTAACACTGAATGCCGCTTACATCACACCGTCATCACTTTCTATATCAGCTGTATAAATTATGGACAGTACAACGCATTAATATTTCGGTAATATTAATATAAATGGAACTTTCACTATTTCCTTCAAAACGATATCATTCCTATTGGGATCAGACCCAGTTCATTAACCCTTTAAATACGAGACCTTTCAAGAGCTGAATTACACTCAAGTCCACGAGGCATCACTGTAGGTAAACTCAATATATCAAGTTTCCCACAGCATCTTCTAACTGTCCTATACATACTCAAGCCTTGCACTGAATAGGACATAAATCTTCAGTATACGTTGCCCTCTTAAGCTTCTATCCTTCCATTTGCATCATCGTCTCACATTTCCCTTCTTGTACACCTGCTGTTCTACATGACCTAGGTAATCCTGTTTTGGTGTTCATCTGGGTTCCGTACAGTTGTCATTATATCACTTACGTAATTTAATCTGTTTCCCTTTCTATATGCTGACTGTTCTACCAAAATCATCGAGTGGCATTCCTTATGACTCAATCTTTATCTTTTGTACACTCTTTTTCTTTAATTCAAGTCGCCCTCCTACTGTTTCTATCCTTCTGTAACCTACGTGCTTGCATCTGTTCTCCCTTCTATAAGCTAACTGTTCTTCCAAAGCCGTCAGAGTGGTGTTTCTCATGGATTACTTCAAGTCGATATCTCATGCTATATTCATACCTTCGTCTATATCTATATTTTTGGTACAAGCTGCCCTCCTACTGCTTCTATCCTTCAGTAACCTACGTGCTTTCACCTGTTTTCCTTTCTATACGCTGAGTTTTTGCAATGCCATCAGACAGTGGTGTTTCGCGTGGTATTGTCCTTCAAAGTCCTATATCTTAATCTATATCTAAATCTTCGGTACAAATTACCTTCCTACTTCTCTATCTTTCTACATCCTACGCGTCTTCATCTGCCTTCCTTTCTGTACAGTGACGTTTTAGCAAAGCCCCCAGAGAGTGGTGTTCCTGTGGGTTGTATACTTTCACCGACGCTCCTGCAATTACTCATCACTGATCCAAGCCATACTGTACGTTGTAGTCCCATCCCAGCCTCATATACTCATCATTCTACCTTACACACACACACACACACACACACACACACACACACACACTGCTTTCACTATCCGTCACAGCAGTCACAACAAACCTTATGTGACGATTTTCTATTACCTAACCTAACCATACCTAACCTAACCATAACATATGTAACCTAGAGTAACGTAACCACATCCATCCTAATCTAACCATACCTAACTTAACCACACTACACCCTTTCTCTGGCCATTTATTATTACCTAACCTAATCTAAACTAACAATATCTAAACCTAACCTTACCATATCTGACCTAACCATACCATTCCTAACCTAACCACACTAACCTAACCTAACCCAACTTAATCTATAAACCCTTACTGACAGTTCTTTACCACTCAGTACCTCCTCCACCACTCTAGGAACGATGTGGCTAAAGGTCTTCCAGTAATGAGCAGAATAGGGCAAGAAAACATAGCCTACAGTATGTCTACTGTAAACTGATTCAATGAGGCTGGGTAAAATATGAATGACCCCCCTTGAAGAAAACGGGCTTGAGGTGTGTGTGTGTGTGTGTGTGTGTGTGTGTGTGTGTGTGTGTGTGTGTGTGTGTGTGTGTGTGTGTGTGTGTGTGTGTGTGTGTGTGTGTGTGTGTGTGTGTGTGTGTGTGTGTGTGTGTGTGTGTGCGGTACTTCCTTCCTCTAACTTGACCCTCTACTCAAACCATCTCAGACGGTAAAGAGGTGGAGGTGAAGAGGAGGGAGGAAGGGAGGGGTGTGGGATGAGGGAGGGAGGCTGTATGTGGGTCAGGAGAGGAGGGAGGAAGGGAGGGAGGGAGTGGAGGAAACATTTACATGCTTCTTACAGGTCTACTATCATTAATCCAACATTTATATCACTTCTCACAGTACTGGGATTCGAGCTGGGCAATGGAGTCTCGTCTTTATGCAAGGAAGAGGAAGAGCGAAATAAGTGGAGTATATAAACAGTAATGAAGAGGGATAGGTAAAACAGAGAGAGAGAGAGAGAGAGAGAGGGAGAGAGAGAGAAGGAAAGAATTGATGGGAGGCAAGAAAATAGTAAGGAAGAATGAGAAATGAAGGAATGAAGGAAGACCAGTGAATATAGATGAGAATTTAGGAGAGACGAAGATAAAAAGAATAAATAAAGGCAAGGAAGGGGTGAATTAAGGTGGGAGAAGAACAGAATAGAACAGGAAAGAACAAGAGGGAAATAATGAAGGGGTAAAGGCAAGGGAGGATAAGGGAGGGAGAAGAACAGAAAGGAAGTTAGGAAAGGAGTTAAAACAATAATTACAGACAAGGAGAGGGAGAATAAAGATGGGAGAAGAAGAGAAGTGTTAGGAAAGGAAGGAAAAAAACTGATTAAATAAGGAGAGAAATACGGAAACACTTCTCTCCCCTTTGCCACTTTCTCCCAACACTCTCTTGAATTAGCGGAAATCAGCAACATCCGTAAGAAAGCACCCTTACCCTAGCATCCACGTCCACTTATCCACAGGCATCCACGTTCACTTATACATAGGCATCCACGTTCACTTATACACAGGCATCCACGTTCACTTACTCACAGGCATCCACGTTCACTTACTCACAGGCATCCACGTTCACTTACTCACAGGCATCCACGTTCACTTATCCACAGGCATCCACGTTCACTTATTCACAGGCATCCACGTTCACTTATTCACAGGCATCCACGTTCACTTATCCACAGGCATCCACGTTCACTTATCCACAGGCATCCACGTTCACTTATACACAGGCATCCACGTTCACTTACTCACAGGCATCCACGTTCACTTAAAATCTTCTGGCACTTGTCAATGTGTAAAAGTTGGCCAGGGGATGAAGGGGTGAAAGATCCAGTCAATAATAATGTCCACTGTTTTACTTTTTACTTTGTTGTCATTGCACTTGGATTTTATTTCGACTTGGACACTAGGGATTACGGGTTCCAGTAGCCCTTGCCCTTCTCCTGCAGCCCACGCCATCCTCCTTTCAAGGGATTTGGAGGGAGATGAGGAAAGTTCGTATAACCAGGCTGGGGAACTCGACCCTCTCCAGTAGCTATGATGTTAGAGATGTCCTCGGGTTGAGAAGGTTTATTTATTCCTGTTTCCCTTCAGTTCTCTCCCTCTCTCTCTCTCTCTCCCTCTCTCTCTCTCGCGGCCCCGCAAATAACACCCCCCGCCAAACTACTTCTGTAAATCTGCACCGCGTCAACACCAATTCCAGCAACACAAGTGACCACAAATCTCGCCCGAAAAGTGTGTTTACGGTTTTCTCAGAAGATGGCACTTTCTCCACACCACCTATTTGTGACTTACGGCGGCCAATGAACTGCAACGATACACTACATCACTTTCAATTTCCCTCATCATCATCATCATCCACTAATACCAACCTTCCCTATGCCTTTACTACTTCTTTATAAATAGACTTAATTCATTTCCCATGTACTACAATGCTTTACTATGAATCTAAACCACTACCCCTATATCTATCTTTGTTATATATCGATCTGTCTGTCTATCTCTATCTATCTATGGCGTATAATACAGATGAGAATTATGCTTTTCCCTCTCTTACCGTAGGCCTCCTCTCAGCTAAGCAAAATCCCCTCGTGTCTGTTTACATAAAGATGATGTGTGTGTGTGTGTGTGTGTGTGTGTGTGTGTGTGTGTGTGTGTGTGTGTGTGTGTGTGTGTGTGTGTGTGTGTGTGTGTGTGTGTGTGTGTGTGTGTGTGTGTGTGTGTGTGTGTGTGTGTGTGTGTGTGTGTGTGTGTGTGTGTGTGGAATGGTGTTACTGGGTGTATGTTATGAGGGTGTGTCTGTGTTTGTCTGCCTGTCCACCTCTCTCTCTCTCTCTCTCTCAAGTAAGAATAGCGTCTGTACGAGTGTCTGTCTGTACCCCATTCCTTCTCTTCGTCTGCGTGTAATGTCGTGTGTGTATGCGTGTCTGTCTGTTTGTCTGTCTGCTCTGTACGTCATGAATATCTATGTGTATCTATCCATCTGCCTGTCTGTGTGTGTATATGCATGTACGCATGTATGTATGTACACTGTGTGCGTGTGGGTGTGTGTAGAAAGTGCGTGACGAAATGTTTCTCCATATATCTTACCTCAGATGCTTACACGGCGAGAAACTGTGTGCGTAGATAATGTATGTACGTGCAGCTGTATGTATGTATCAGTATGTACGTATGTATGTGTGTATATGTGTTGGGCCAAGACGCGTACAGGGCGAGAAACCGTGTGCGTAGATAATGTATGTATGTGCAGCTGTATGTATGTATCAATATGTATGTATGTGTGTATGTGTTGGGCCAAAGGCTATATGTAGATGTGACTGTGTGTATTTTGTATGTGTGTACGTGTATTTCTATGTGTGTGTTCGCATGCATGTACGTATGTGTGTACTGTACGTGTGTGTAGGTATGACTGTATGCATGTTAGACTATTTTCACCTCTCACCAACACACCTTCATTTCTATAAAGCTCATCACTTCCTATTCTTCTTGTACCAAGGTGTGTTACCGCCCAAAAGCAGGAGAAAGCAGCCTCCTTCACTCCCTGTCAGTCTCTCACCTGTCCTATATACCGATCTAAACCGAAACAAATTGAAAATATCCACAACCAGACCCGGATGATCACTACGGATCTCTCTCTCTCTCTCTCTCTCTCTCTCACACACACACACACAAGCAGTTAACCCTCCGTAACCCACTTCATCCCAATTTGCTCTTCCACACACGCTTAATTATATACGTATGCGTGTGAGTATCGAAGGATGGTTGGATTGGCTGGATGTGTGCGTGTGCCTATGTATGCATCTGTATGTGTAAGTATGGGCGCGTATGTATGGTATAATAAACGAAATAGGCCTGTATGTATGTGTATGTATATGTATGTGCGTAGGTGCGTGTATGTGTACGATATATAAGAGTGTATGGGTAAATGAATGTGTGTGTGTGTGTGTGTGTGTGTGTGTGTGTGTGTGTGTGTGTGTGTGTGTATGAAGGATAAACAAACAATGATGTGATGTTTTCCACTGACCCCACCACCGTTTTCTCCTCTCAAGCCCGTTTTCTTCGTGGGGAGTCATTTTTATTCCACACCAATTCACCAAACACAATTTCCCTTCCGTGTCATTCAGCGTTACGATAGTCAATGTTGCCTTCGTTTCATGCGATTGAGCCTGCTTCTATATTACGCTTCTATTCGACTACGTATTTTATTATTATCATTATTATTATTATTATTATTGCCACTTCCAGACGATTTTATTCACTCGGAAGGGGAGGGGAACTTTTTCGAACTGTGGGGTTAAATAAAGGCTCCTTAACACCTCTTCCTTAGCGATTTATTTTTGGATATGGTTGGTTAATATCCTTTCGTGCGTCATTTATGCAGAGTATGGCGATGTTTGAAGGATTTATATAACACAGACTAGGACAGTATCGTGTAGTATGGAAAACAAATCGCTTAGGAAAAGGCGTCAGGGAGCTTCATTACCAGTCGAGAATACGGACCACAGACTTCATTAACCCTTTCACTGATATATTATTTTCACTTGTACCTGGTCTATTTCCAACTCTACCTTGAATGCCGAGACTATAACAAGAGATTAACACTAGAATATGATGCTAGTCACGAAGAAGTGCTACGGAAGAGAGGTAGAGCCGTAGCACTTTTTCTGCCACTGAGGTATGTGGAATAAACAGCAAAGGGACGAAAATCTGGGAGGGTTAAGGTGTACAACTACTGAATGTTCTAAGCTGAATAAATCGCCTGTTGGCAGGGTGTCAAGAATAAAAGGAAAAATAGATAAATGAATATATAAACAGATAAAAATGGCGTACTGAGTGAAGGGGTCTTACTGTCTGAATTCTAACACCTTAATTTTTTTCTTTATAACAGAACAGAGGAAGGTCAAACATATGAAAATAATAATAATAATAATAATAATAATAATAATTAGTTGTTGATATTCTTTTCCATTCGTCTCACCAAGTCACGGTAATGGCAGCCTACGTTCACCGATATTACGAAATGCGACGTACTTCTTCTTCTTTCTGTGCGTTCACCAGAGTTACGAAACGCCATCTAAGCTGCTTGTTCCTGCGTCTAGATGTCTGTATTTCTGCACGTGGTTGATGATGATGATGATGATTTTCTGAGTATAACCACACATCACCGTAACGTAAATCTGCTTAAAAATGAATGGTCTGGAATAGATAGATAGACAGGTAGATAGATAGATACCGTAAAGAGAGAGAGAAAGTTATCCCCCTCCCATCGACTCTATATTCCCTATCCCTGCCTCTCCCATAGTCTTCCATCATCACTATCCCTGCCTCTCCCACAGCCTTCCATCTTCCCTATCCCTGCCTCTCCCATAGTCTTCCATCATCACTATCCCTGCCTCTCCCACAGCCTTCCATTTCCTCATCCCTGCCTCTCCCAGTCTGCCATCATCCCTATCCCTGCCTCTCCCACAGTCTTCCATCTTCCCCATCCCTGCCTCTCCCACAGTCTTCCATCTTCCCTATCCCTGCCTCTCCCACAGTCTTCCATTTCCCCCATCCCTGCCTCTCCCATACTCTTCCATTTTCCCACCATTATATCCGCGGGTGATTGAGGGATAATGGGCTGTAATGGCGGTCCCTAAACAGCAAAGATGATAGGGCTGAGGCAGAGAATAATGGGTTTATGTAATGGCCTCCTGTACCTGGACTCAAAGTACAGCTACAAAGTCAACAGAGGAGCGTATGATAGCGTATAATTATCTACTCCCAACCTAGCTATGTATCTGTCTATCTCTGCCCGTCTATCTATCCATTTCTGTCTATCTATCTATCTATCTCGCTGTCTGTTATGTCTACTCAACGCCAGACGCCATACCATCGCTTCCGTCATTCTGTTCTTCGTCATCTCACTGCCCTCTCTCCAAGTCACACAATCCTCTTTCATATACCTCTCCACCCTATCCCTCCATTTCTTCTCACTCACATACACTCTCCTTGTCAATCCCAATCCACTACATCCTCGGTCTCCCCCTTCCTCTCCCACCTCACTCACGTACACTCTCCTAGTCAGTCTCTCTCTCCACTCTCTCCATATGGTCAAAACATTTCAAGATATCAGCCTGTATTTACATTAACATACATGTAATAATCACCCTTAGTAGTAGTTGCCACCCCAGGCTCAACTGAACTACAAACCACAGCTGCCCTTCTTCCATACTTCACCATTCTCCTTTTGGGGGATGGATGGAGGGGGGGGACTGAGGGACGTTTTTATACCCAGGCAGGTCCTCCGGCCGGTTATATCTGTGCCACCCTAGGACGGTCCCTCTCCATCACCCGGAATATGCCAACACACCGACACTGGGAGAAACATTAGTCAGGTCCAATCTGTTACAACCTGCGGGTATACACAAGTTCCTTTGTTGAGTGTACAATGGGGCTGTTTAACCACTTGACTCCGATGATGTGGCTGTGATTCCTGTAACTTTCAGACTTATATTTTACGTATGGGAGATTTGAACTGGAGATGTTACCTGTATATACGGCCTTTACTAACCCCCTCACTATCAAAGACCTTTCCTGTGAAGAGAATGGTCATGTGGATGCAAGAATAAAACGTCTCATCGTCCTGAATGGGTTAACTGCTTCGCCTCTATGACATCTCGTACGCCATCGGACTGAAGAGGTTACGAGGAAGTGTAGCCCAGCTTGGAGTATAAAGTCTAATAACACCTGACTGCCGCTGAGGACCCTAACAAGAGGAAGGTACCGGCAAGGAAGTAAGTACCTGAGAGTAACGTAGAAAGATACAAGCAGCGATCAGTGCCGGTAGACTATACAGGAACAAGTAGTAATGAGGACGGCTGCCTTGAAGGGTAATTTGGGTAGAAAGGAAAAGTAGCGAACACTGGAGTAACGCGGCCTACTCAGCTAAGAAGAGCATCCTGGTCTCAAAGAACAATAAGGCCTTTTGCTGTGTGTGTGTGTGTGTGTGTGTGTGTGTGTGTGTGTGTGTGTGTGTGTGTGTGTGTGTGTGTGTGTGTGTGTGTGTGTCAGAAGGTGTCAGTTTAGTTTATTTACCTCTGGAACGAGTCTTGGGCTGAAGGTAATATCCAGCGAGAATAAACTCATCAAAACAACCATTACAGCTTAAAATAAATTCCACGTTTCCTCCCAGCAGCTACTACCAAAAATGTTACTATTTTTACAACATATTTCAGCATTAACGAAAAGCCTATAACCCATCCATGAGCATCTAAGGTCTAGGTCACTGAGGTTGAGAGTGATTTCCCCCGTGGACAGTGCATCTCTCCCCCCCACAAGAATTTTTAACTTCAAGACAGACAGATTAATATGGAGTAGGATGGGCAGGTTGACTGGGTGCGTGGCTAATATGGGGAGCTTACGGTACACCCCCTTCAGTGTGCTGGTGGTGGTGTGCAAGTGAGAGTGGACACGTGTGGTGAGAGTGGTGAGTGGATAGGTTAGTTGTGGTGGTAGAGGTTAGGGTAGGTGTGGTGCAGTGGGAGTAGGTTAAGTGTGGTGGTTGTGGTGAAGTGATGGTGAGTAGACAGGTTAGTTGTGGTGATGGAGGTTAGGATAGATGTGGTGTAGGGGAACTAGGTTAAGTGTGGTGGTGGTGCTGGTGGTGGTAAGAGCGGTGGAGTGATGGTGATGAGTGGGTAATGACTAGGACAGGTGTGGTGTAGTGGAAGTAGGTTAGGTGTGGTGGTGATGGTGATAGTAATGGTGGGATTGAAGATGCTGTGGTGGTGAAATCAGGTGAGGTCTGGTGGTGTGGCGTGATGGTAAGTAGACATGGTTTAGTAACGTGGTGGTAGGTTCAGTGGCAGAGTGATGGTGTGGTGTGGTGGTGATGACTGAAGAGCCTGGCTAACTGTTCTGGTGACTGGTGACTGTGGTGAGTGTGTGTGTGTGTGTGGTGGGGTGATGACAAGCTTGAACTTTTGAGGTCATTGTGGTGGCGGTGATTAGGGTGTGTTCGTGTGGTGGTGATAACTGAACAGCTATAGTCACTGTGGTTGTAGCAAAGCAGCCAGTAGGTGTGGTGTGGTAGTGTGGAGAGGTGTAGTCGTAGTGTGGCAGGGAGGGTAGTGTGGCGGATGGTGTAGTGTGGTGTGGTAGTGTTAAGAGGTGTAGTGGTAGTGTGGGGGATGGTGTAGTGTGGTGCGGTAGTGATGTAAGGTGTAGTGGACTAGTGGTAGTGTGGCAGGGAGGGTAAGGTGTGGTTGTGATGCGAGGTGGTGTGGTAGTGTGGCGGATGGTGTAGTGGTAGTGTGGCAGGGAGGTAGGGTAGTGTGCTGGATGGTGTGGTAGGGCAGACCTCACGTCCACACTCTCTCTCTCCCCAGAAATAAATGAATACTTAAACGCCTTCCACCACACCCTGACCTGCCACCACCACAACAACCCTCCTGTTTTCATCCGACGGAACTGGGCAACTCCCTTAACTTCAATACAACGCTGTAGTTAATGTATTCGATCTGTTATTTCAATGGCTGTTATTTCTATGGCTGTATTAAAGAGCACTGATGCCCTAATAACTAATGTCTGGAATAAATCACCCGTGTAAATAACAATAAAACAGTGATTGAAAGTTGTTCGTGGTATTTATGACACTGAGAGAGAGAGGGAGAGAGAGAGAGAATTGTATTATGTGCAGTTATCCTCTACTACCTCTCACACACACACACACACACACACACACACACACACACACACACACACGCACACACACACGGACTATACCAACACAACCTACACCCCACCCATCCAGCTTAGTCACACCTCAAACTACACTTGGCAGTTTCTCCTTCACTCTCTCCCTCTCGTATCATCTCTGCCTCGAGAATATTAAACCACTCTCAGCCACCCACACTTCTTGTCCTACATTCAAAGTGATTCTCGATGTAGTTTATTCATACCGGTACCGTCGTCTTTTAACATTCCTCCAGTGATGCTCTCTCTCTATCTCTCTGTCTCTCTCTTACACAAACACACACACACACACACACACACAGCCACCCACACTCCTCGCCCCACTTCCAGCTCAACACAAGCGCAATCCTCCCCCTAATCTTCTCAATTCCCTGTTCAATTTCCCGGCTAATATACCTAACCATCGTCCCGTCCATCCTTCATCCCTGGCTTCTTCAACGGACCTGGGCATCGCAGTATGAAGTTACCAGCAATACTTTCCCGGTACGAGTTGGGTATTGATCTATAAAGCAGGTTATTCTATCACGCATTCTTAGCTCAGGCCAACTTAAAACACTCCACATCGTCCTTTACTATACCAGTGTCGCCTACTGTTTATTTACCTTCAGTCCTCAGTAAAGTTCGCCCTGGGTAGTAAAACAGTGTGGTGCTGACTAGAGCGAAATAATAATAATAATAATAATAATAATAAATAATAAATAATAATAATAATAATAATAATAATAATAATAATAATAATAATCTGACGAGGCGTAAAGGTTAACGTCCACTGTTCGTTTCCCGCCCAAACGTTGAATCGTAACTTCACCACAAAAACAGCAGGAGAGACACCTCAGTAATGAAAATAAATTCGTAAGGTGGCGCCAATAACAAAAAAATAAATATAGGGGGGGGAGACAAAAATATATATACTTACATTTACCGAAATTAAAAGGGGTTAAGTTATTCAGCTCGGGAGGGGGGGGGGGTTCCTTTTAGCTGAGAACATTGAGGGTTAACCAAAAAAAATCAAAGTGAAGAATTTAACGGCTAAAAAAATCAAAGTGAAGAATTTAACGGCTAAAAAAATCAAAGTGAAGAATTTAACGGCTAAAAAAATCAAAGTGAAGAATTTAACGGCTAAAAAAATCAAAGTGATGAATTTAACGGCTAAAAAAAATCAAAGTGATGAATTTAACGGCTAAAAAAATCAAAGTGAAGAATTTAACGGCTAAAAAAATCAAAGTGAAGAATTTAACGGCTAAAAAAATCAAAGTGATGAATTTAACGGCTAAAAAAATCAAAGTGAAGAATTTACTGACCCCCTCCCCCTTCCCGTGGTGGCCTCTCACGTTCACGAGAAGGTCATTAGGGCGGGTGGTGGCACGGAGGGAAATGAGGTCACCGCCACACCTGGGGGAAGGAGGAAAGGCAGGTGTGGAAGAAGGGTAGGGAGGAGGAGGAGGAAAGGCAGGTGTGGAAGAAGGGTAGGGGAAGGAGGAGGAAAGGCAGGTGTGGAAGAAGGGTAGGGGGGAGGAGGAGGAAAGGCAGGTGTGGAAGAAGGGTAGGGGGGAGGAGGAGGAAAGGCAGGTGTGGAAGAAGGGTAGGGAGGAGGAGGAGGAGGAAAGGCAGGTGTGGAAGAAGGGCAGGGAAGAGGGAAGTGAGAAAGAGTGTGTAAAGAAGACGAGAGGGAGGAAGGTGGAGGAGGAAGAGAGGAGAGGAGGGAAAAAAGGTTTGGTTGTGGAGGAAAGGTAGGTGTGGAAGGAGAGTACGGAGAAGTGTAGAAAGTGGGAAAGAATGTGTAAATGAGAGGAGACGGAAGAGAGAGAAGAAGCTGGTTGTGGAAGAGGGGTAGGGAGGAAGGAAGGAAAGTTAGGAGTAGAGATCGATGAAAAGAAGGCTGAAAAAAGGAAGAACTGAATGGCCTGAAGGAAAAGAAGTAAGGAGGAAAGGAATGGAAGGAAGGGGGGGTGGGAGGAGAAGGAGGGAGGATGAGCAGAGAAGAGAGTGTCAGATGTGAATCATTCTGAACGATTTTTGCGGATGTAAAGTTTTAGATACTACTTACAAGGGCTCTCTCTCTCTCTCTCTCTCTCTCTCTCTCTCTCTCTCTCTCACACACACACACACACACACACACACAACACAAACCAGCAACTTAACGCCACCAAATCCACGCTGCTGCCATCACCACTCATTCCCTGTCAGTATTACGATAACGGTATGGTGTTCGCTGTATTGTGTATTAAGGAGGTCGAGGTGTTGTGTATACTGCCTAATACATGACGCTGCAACACACAACAAAGCCAGTCACAGGTGTATAATGAGATAATAACGGGGCAATATAGTGTAAAGAAGGATTTCGCACAATGTACTGTAATTTGACCTGGTAATGAGGGTGACAGAGAGATAGACTGATATAGATAGATACAACCAGGTAGATAGATAGATAGATAGATAGACTGACAGACATATAAGGGAAGATACATATAAACAGGTAGGTAAGTAGGTAGGTCGATTGATAGGTAAGTTATATAGATAGGTAGACAGATAAGTTATATATAGATAAATAGACAGACAGACAGACAGGTAGATACAAATAGATTAATACAAATAGTTCCCGATAGACACAGATACAGATACAAAGCCTACAGATCTCAATACAGCTATAGGAATACAAAGAATATAATCAGGTAGAGGTGTTGCACTGACTGACTTACGCATGACTCTGCAACCATAACAACGCCAGTCACAGGAGGGTACAGACATCTTAACGAGTCCTGGCCAATTACACACAGTTGGATATACAGTTACCAATATAATAATAATAATAATAATAATAGCAGAAGCAGTAATAGTAGTAGTAGCAGTAATAACAACAATAATACTACGCTGTCCCACCCCCAGCATTAACACCGATCACGTGGCAACTGGAACTACCAAGATTTGGGGCCAAGGGAGGCTGTAGGGAGGATGAGGAGAGAGTAGCCTTAATGAAAGAGAAAATGTGCAGTGTATAGCCAACCATCTCCTGCCGCCCGTCAGACGTGATTGAGTTTCCCTACCTACACATCCACCACGTCCCCTACCTAATGAACTGACAGATATTTGGCATCTAACACTCTCTCCTAAGTCTATACCCTTTTTACTCTGCCTTGGCCTAAAATTGCCATCTCTCCAGGTTGACTACTGAGCTGTAACAGTAGAGTAACACTAGAATGTGATGTTGTCATGAAGAAATGCTATGGAAAGGATCTGGGGCAGGAGCATTATCTTTCTCTGCCACTGAGCTGCTGAGTTAATTATAGCCTAAGTGAACTAAGCTGGCAATGGACGAAAATCTAGGTTAAGATGAATGAAGTAGGTTGTTACTGAAGGACTTACATATCAAAGTACAGTACCGGTAGTCCATTATTAAGGACCCATCACTCTCCTAATATTCATCAAGTACCGGCAATTCAACAGCTGTGGTAGGATTTATCGTGGTAATTGATACAGGTGATGATATGCCATGAAATGAATATGTACGGTACCATTTGGGAACCTAATCCATTTAATAAACCCTAAACTACGTACTAACAACTGCTCCACTTCAGATCAATTATTCTCTCGTCAATATCTAACAGATCTACCTATCTATCTATCTATCTATATACCTAGGCTGCTTCCCCCATGAGAAAGGGAGGTAGCCGAGACAGGATGACACACTCCCAATTTACTCATCCAACCAAACACATTCATTTGCCTCCAACAGATAACAATATATAATAATAAAATAAATACATCTAGGTCATTCTGTATCACACACTCCCTCGACAAAGCCTACCATCAAGAATACTAATCTCGGTAACTATTTCAGCTTTCTGTTATTACATCTGGGTCATGGCGTCCCCCAGAGATCCTACTCCAGGCTGTAAGTATCATATAAGAGTGGAAATCTGGTAAAATTAAGAAGCACAATACATGGGGAACCAAAATGGCGATGGTGGACTGAGTGCCGTGGAGTATCAATGGCCAACCAATTCCATCAACTTTCTCCACATTTTTCTTTCTTTCTCTTTCTTTTTCAATGAGGGGCTCCGTTCAATAGCACGTTACAACCCACGAGTCAAGTCAATGACAGACGGAAATTTGACATAAGAACAGGGGAATAGGAAAACAGGAAGGGGAAAATGCAGAGGTTGACAAGGGATGACAAAAGAGGGGGGGAGGAAAGTTGGAGAGGATGGGAACGTCAACAAATCGGGTATACTAAAGGAAAAAAATAAATAAATCCTATCTGATGGCCATGAAAAATAATAATAATAATAATAATAATAATAACAGCATTTTAAACAATAACAGCGAAAAAAAAAAAAATAAAACAGGGGGGTGAGGGGGTAGCAAGATTAACTAGCGCATGAAGCTAAGAAAACGCGAGATAATCTAAAATCAAAACACGTTCCAATACTCCTCATCAATCATCAAGAAGTCACCCAACCAGAGGAGAGCCTTCGATATATACGTGATTATCAGATTAACACCTTCAATCCTGAGTCGTAGCTATTTATCATTTTATTCTTAATGCATCCAGTCGATTTTATCCAGTGCAGAAAGCAATAAAAACAACGAAAAATGTAAGAGTATATTTAAGGGTGAGAAAAAAAAAAAAAAACAGATTCGTCGCGGAAATATTCACACACACACACACACACACACACACACACACACACACAGAAATCGTAATCGCACATAAAGGTTCGTAAATCATCAATATCACAAACACTAAATCACAAACAAATATTAACACATGAAAAAAAAATACATATATATATCAGATCCATTCAAAACCCGCAAAACACATTCACAAAAATCTATAAAATTCCCCATAGCCAATCAGAGCATGAAAAACTACACGAGATAAAGGAAAAAATAAAAAAGAAAATGGAGAGTAATGTCAGCCGAAGGTAAGTAGAACGTAACGGGTATTCGGAAGTGCAAATTAATGTGGCCAGAGCGTGCAATGGATGGGAAAGCCTTGCAGCATGGTGGTGGGGGCTCTGCAACAGGTACATACATACATGCTGAAAATTAAATCACACACACACACACACACACACACACACACACGAATTTTCTCTCTTTCTCTATACGTGTTGAAAATTAAATCACACACACACACACACACACACACACACACACAACAAATTCTCTCTCTCTCTCTCTCTCTCTCTCTCTCTCTCTCTCTCTCTCTCTCTCTCTCTCTCGTTAAGTCTTTCAACATGAGGGTAACTCACACATTATTACACCCTTGCAACACCATATCATACACTCTGCAATACATCACAAACACTGCAACACCGATACCGCTCTACATTCTACACAACATCAAGCCTATAATATTTTCTTCAATAGGGCGACGTCATTTGGGTAGTTACTTTGCGCTATATCCAGACGATTGTATTGAATTAGGAGAGACTTTTCCTTGCAGGGTCACCATACAGCCTTCAAGACCCTCTTCAATGGGGAATTAGCACAGTCACTACATTCACTGCGAGGTTACTACACTCCTTGCAGTATCCTATCACACACAATGCAATACTTCATAATTTACCACGTTATTACCTTCCGCCCAGCAGCCCTACAGAATGAGTTAATTATTTCAGTACGATGAAGTCTAATGAAATGGCGGGGGACAGGGCGACATGGAGGCGATTTGTTTGTGGCCACTCCGTATGGGATTAAGGCGTCTGGCAATAGATAGACAGATAAACAGTATACAGTAACTTTTTATACTACTGATAAAAAATGGGCAAGCCAATTCAACACAAGCCAAAAAATAAATCAACTCGTGCAAGAGACGTTTAATATCAGCTGTCTATTTCATGACGCCGCATCCTGTGAGAGATGGCACTGTAATGAAGTTCGCCCCTATTCAGTAACGACTCCTCTTCCCACGACCAACCCCCCTTTCCTCATACACAGTGAGCTACCATAATTATACTCCTACCTTATCTCGCCACATTGTTCGTCATCTCCCTTTCCCTCACCCATCCTTACTCACTCTTATTCTCGTGGTTTCAGAAGGCTCCCTAGCACCTCTTGCAAATCACAGTCGCTTTACTAATACTATACACCTTCACTGTCTTATATTTTCCTGCATTATTTCTGTTATGTGGATATTTGCACGCTAGTTCCATGCAGATAGTACGTATACGATGCTACGGAAAAGGTATACAGCATATTTGTGAGCCTCTTAAGCTATGAAAAGGTGGCTGTTATGTAGGCTTTCTCGTGACATTCGTTCAGTATGGCCAAACCAACACAAACTACCACTCCTTATATCCATCACAAAGCATTATTACTCTATCATATCAAAAGACCAGTATTAATGTCCCTTTTTACAGATGTTAAGAAGCATCACGGTACCATCAACTCAGTCAGCTTCTTTCTCTTTCTCTCTCTCTCTCTTATAAAGCAATATTACGGTACCAGAGTCACTACACTACAGTTACAAACATGACACACCACTTACAACGGACGCTACAGGTTTTATGGCCACGTTGAAGTGTTTTTACGGCATTTTATCACTATGTCGACATTTTTTTTCGCACAAGATAACGCAATTTTATTCTAAAGGTCACGTCACAATACATTCCTACACGATATTTTTTTTTTAATGTTTTTACTCGATGGAACTGTGCCAATCCCACAACTTCAAAAATAATAGTCTCCTTGGTTACTAGTCGAATCGATCCACCAACACGACCACACCTGCCAATCTATAATATGGTAAATTGTGGTTGCATTTCGAGCCCTAGTTACGAGATCGGAATATCAATCTCCTTGGTTACTAGTCAAATCGATCCTCCTGTATGACTAAATCTGCCTATCTTGAAAACTTAATCGTAGCTGCAATTTCGAGCCTTAGTTATGGGAATATTAGCTAGTCTCCTTGGTTACTAGTCAAAATGATCTTCTAACCTGACCACACCTGCCCATCAACCGAGCTGAAGGGGATTATGGATTTTTGCCAGGTTGAAGTAAACGCACTATTGACAATTCATGGCCTTAACACACGCTTTGCACCTGTTAACACTGGCCTTGCAATGCTCTTAAACACCAGCACCACATTGCAACTCACCCATTATCAGCTGCTTGGTTTTCCCTCATTAACACCCACCTGCCTTGTACCTGAACTCAAGGTTGCTTAATAATGTCAAACTTCAAAACAGCTATATATACTTCAAAACTGCCATATATGCTTCAAAACTGCTATGGCCTATACTGTATACTTCAAAATAGCTAGCCTATATATGCTTCAAAACAGCTATACCGTATATACTTCAAAACAGCTATAGCCTATCCTGTATACTTCAAAACAGCTACAGCCTATACTGTATACTTTAAAACAGCTAGCCTATACTGTATACTTCAAAACAGCTATAGCCTATACTGTTTACTTTAAAACAGCTAGTCTAAATATGCTTCAAAACAGCTATATATACTTCAAAACAGCGGTTAAAATAAGGCAATCCTAAACACTGACATTAGCAACAAAATCCTCTATATCTAGTCTTAAAACAGTCAATAATCCGAGGGTATTCATCTTTTCTAAATTAAAGTGTTGGTCCAGTGAATACAATTAGTCTTATTATCTTGGCTCTATTCACTCTTATTCAGCTCAGGAAAGATTATACGAATGAGCCACAGCTTTACGTAACTCCTTCCCTATAAGCCTCCCTAAAGCTGAATGAAATCGTCTGAAGAAGGGAAGAATAAATACATAAAGTGAAATATAACGAAATCTCAAGTTGCAACAATCGTACCAATCTACATAAGTCTTGTAACATAAAGACTGCAATTCCTAGGCAATAATTTAAAGATGAGATTCGCAACATTAGGCCAGTCCCTCCTTCTCAGCCTCTTAAGTTGCAACAATCCTACCAATCTACATACGTCTTGCAACATAAAAACTGCAATTCTTAGGCGATAATGTACAGATAAGATTCGCAACGTTAGGCCACTCCCTCCCTCTCAGCCTCTCAACGAAGTGGCACAATGCAACACATAGCGGAAACGGTTTGCATCACACACTGCCATTCTCTTGTCAACACTCCTTTTTCTTCCCAGCTCAGAATTTCAATGACCCCTTCACCTCCATAACGATTACTTTTACTATTCTTGTTGCTATCTACCTACAGCCAGACGCCTTTATCGTGCATGGGGTGGCCACAAACAAATCGTCCTGTCCCCTGCCATTTCGCTGCCCTCTCCCCAACTTACGCCCACCTCTCTCATAACAGTATACCTCCCTAATCCATCTCATCCTATAACATTTCCATTCAAGTTTCATACTGCCTACTGTATGGCAATAAATGTCTTAAAAACACAGAAAACTAAGATGAATGAGTGCTCAGGATTGGCAAAGAATTCATTTTTTTTTACAGGAAATGATATCCACTGTCACCCCATGTTTGAAAGTATAACAACAACAAAAATACTATACGTTGTTTTAATAACAAAATGAAAAACATAGAGAAATCTTAAAGGGTCATTAAAATAGATAAATAAACAGCCATACACTAAAACAGAGGAATATAACGAAGCTACCTATAGTCATTACTGAAACAAATAAACACAGTGAAGGCAGAGAAAATCAAAGCCAACCATCCCAGAGTAAAATCTTCAGACGTTCGTTAGAATATAGGGTTATTACTAACTTCTCAGGCCGTTTTAGATCGCAAATACAAATAAAAATTGAAATCAAAACAAAATAATTAAAATACAGTACTAACAAATGTCCACTCAACTGTTTTCATTCGAAATGCTAATACAAAACTTAACATCAATCATCCCAATTACTTATACATCAATCTACCCTTAATTATAGTCAATCACCCATTATTACTTAACTGTCTACCCATAATTAATCAAATCCATCAACCCATACTTTCTTACATAAACGTCAGTCTATCCATAATTCCTTACATAAATCAATCTGTTCATATAATAATTACTTCACTATTTTTTCCGCTCACCTGTTAATGAGTGAAGAGGTAGGAGCATCTCTCAGCTGCCTCAGTGCTCAGCCTCTGTACATCTCCAGAAATGTGCCCAACCCTCGCCAAGGCACGGTACACGGTGTTACAGTAGTACATGTAATTTATTCTTGGGTCAGCAATCCTACTATGGGTTATTTAGACTTCTTTTTTTTTTAATGTCCACGGTTTATTGACTTTATTGAGTTAACGGTTTAATATTTTCTCCATTTCAAAGTTATGCGGTTTTATCACGATTCAAAATATTTCATGCTAATTTGTCTCACGTCTAAATGTCGGTAATCAGTCTATCCTCTGCGTTCTCTAGTTTATATTTCATGGTGTTTCTTTGATGACAATAATTCATGCTTATAAGAGTTCTAAGACACTCGCCTGCCTCGCCATGTCAGTCCTGAATACCTCGAGTAATAAAAGTTTTCGCATTTGGATGGGTAAACTTTCCATAACCTCCTTTGGTGACACTTTAGGCGGTGAAATAAACTCTGGATATAGTCGACCATCCGAGTTTTTCAAAATTTCGCCCCAAACCATGAAAAAATGTATAGTAAATGGACGACGGGATATCGAGACACCGATTTTCTCACTTCACTTTCTAGGTTGAATTTCCCACCTTTCGGGTATCTGGGTTAAGTTACACTGCCGCTCGCTGGACACGCTTCCTACACTGCTTTTGTTATTACTTCTATAGTTTGTTATTCGTTTAGGGTAACTTGATGTCCGGGGAATATAGTTAATGGGGTGAAAAACAGGTCCGCGTGGATGGCGTCACGAGAGCGCAGCGGCGCACACCCTCTCTCCTTAACCGCTGCACCCGCACTGATGATCTCTCTTATGACAATGAGGCGCTTGAGGCGCCAATCTTTTTTCTTCTGTGCCATCTTGAGAACTGTAGTTTCAAAATTCTTGGAACACTTTTTTTTTTCGCTCATTCTTCTCTTTGCTACGTTTGGTAATCAAGAGCACAAGCTAATTCTCATTTCATGTGTGCATGGGTGTGTGTGTGTGCTAAACAGTGTTACTTATTGCTTTCTGTCTCAATGAACGATATTAATGCTGAAAACCGGAAGCTGTGCCAGTACTGTATTGTCTCATTCCCGAAACGAATTGTCAGGTAAGTTCATGATCATGATGGAGATAAAAATGATAATGATACTCAAAATGATAATGGTGATGATGCTGACAGCATTGATGATGATTATGGCAAAGCATCTTATTAAAACAAAGCCTAGATGGTGCCCCATTTTTGCTGACCAGCCCAATGACAGTTCTATTATTTTCCATGCTTACTTCTGAACCCCTACCCACTCAATTTACGTATTCATGTATTGCAGTTGCCGGTTTGCAAATGCCTGACATGGACGGGAAGCTGTATCCAAACACCAGGGAAGCCACACAGTTTATGACACTGAACTAATGATATGATGATAACCACTGATGAAACTATTTAACTTACATGTGCACTGAACGAAATAGTGAAAGAGTGAAAATTATACAGTGAATAATTCTGTCTCTTCTGTCTTTCCTTCATTCTTTCCTCTTCTTTCTGCCTACGGGAGACATTACACTCCCTCTTCTTTCTTTCACTCTTTCCTCTTCCTTCTGCCTATCGGTGACTACACTGAGTGACAAGCCAAATTGTTTCCTGTACACCAGGAAACCACTTACTACGCTGGGTGGTAACCATATAACCATATTATGGCGCCTGTTGGTTTAGTGGGTAATAAAGGCACTTCAATCGGATTGAGCCTGTGTAGGTTTATATCCAAGGGGTGGTTGAGGTTTATTGCTCATGTAATGCCACTCAGGGATGAGTGATGCTGGTCACTCTCATCTCAAACGACAGGACCAACTTGCCTAGCCCTGGGCTCCTACGCTTCTCATGGGGCAACATAGGATTGGATGATGGATGGATGAATAATTGTTTTAATTACCCCACAAGTGTGCTGTGGGAGGTGCAGGTGTCTGTGGGTGATTTCGTCTGATATTCACACTTGTGGATGCAACATATATTGAGAGTCTGGAGATTTCATAGCACCTCTCCCTTAGCAATTTATTCTGCATATTGCACCTCAATATCCTCTTGTACGTTTGGGGGTTGTAGTCTCAGGCTCGTATTCTTGTTAGTCAAGAAAGCTCCCCAATGCCTCTTCCTAAGAAATTTATTTTGTTTCTTACACCTTGCCGTTCTCTTCTGTGTTAACTAAATCATTCCAATACCACCATACTCTCCATATATAATGTGCAAAACGATATTAACCATCTAGATCCTAAAACAAATCGCTAAGGTGTCAGGGGGGCTTCCTCACCCAACGACATTATGGACCTGAGAATCGTATATAATTTATAAAGGCTCCAAAATGCTTGCATGTGTTGGCCTTGGTCACCTGATGGCGGCTTTCCATGTTGCTCGATCTCTGGCAGCCTCCCTATTCAGTCCCATAACCCTGAAGTTACACTCCATGACCTAGTCCCAGGTCTTTTTTTTGGTCTGCCTCTCATAACCCTACCCCCGATGTTCACACTTCACACTCTCTGCACCCAACTGTCATCCTCCATCCTCTCCACATGCACAAATCATTTCAGTCTACCCCTCCTCATCATAACACCAATCCACTCCAGTCCCATCCTTCCTCTCAACTTTTCAATTGCAGTTCTAGCCCCCTTCCCCAGGCCTTGAATTCGAGGACACTACACATCCACCTAATCCTTTTTATTTCTGTACGTTTGAAAGGTCTAGGATATCCTGTAACACCTCTTCCTTAGCAATTCATTCTACAAATTACACCTTGGTACGGTATCTTCTTGTGTGATAATGATGCAAAATGGTCTATATTGGATTCAAATAACTTGCTACACAATGCTGTAATATAAAAAATGAACTGCTAAGGAAGAATTGTTACGAAGCCTCCCATGCTACCTGAAATACAGCCCCAGGTTATCATCATCAGTAGCATCATCATCATCATCATCAGTACCATCAAAATCATCATCCATGTCATCACTATCAGCAACTTTATCACTCCAGCAGAAAAACCATCACCCTTATCATCACCCTCTTCACCACAACAAGCATCATCATCATCGTCATTCTTATCATCACGTCACACTAATCACAATCATCCTCATTCTTATAATCCTCATCCTACTCATCATTCATCATCCATCAAGGTGTGCGATACATATACAACCTATAAGACTTTTCCTGATTTATTGAAAAAAAATTTAATTAAAAATGGTCATCCTGTACACTATAAAAATAACTACAGTATTCACTTCTCGATAATTCTTCCTTACCTAACGATGAACACAAAAAAAATAACTATTCAATTGTCAATAATTCTTCCTTACCTAACGATGGCCACAAAATAAGTATATAACTATTCAATTGTCAGTAATTCTTTACCTAATGATGGCCACAAAATAAGTAACTATTCAATTGTCAGTAATTCTTCTTTACCTAACGATGGCCACAAAAAAAATAACTATTCAATTGTCGATCATTTTTCTTTACCTAACGATGGCCACAAAATAAGTAACTATTCAATTGTCAGTAATTCTTCTTCACCTAACGATGGCCACAAAAAAAATAACTATTCAATTGTCAGTAATTCTTCTTTACCTAACGATGGCCACAAAAAAAATAACTATTCAACTGTCGATAATTTTTCTTTACCTAACGATGGCCACCTCTGCTGCAGACACTTCATACTGCCTGACAGGTAATGAAACAAGAAGAGAAACAAACACAATTATGGATAACAATTCTTCCCTTGCTAATAATGGCCATCTCTTGGGAATACACTTCATACTATTAGGTTGGTCATACATAAAAAAGAAGACAAAGATGAAGTTAAAAAAAGAGGATAAAGAAGAAATAAATAAGATGATGATGAAGAAAATGGAAAAAAAAAAAAACATACATTGTAACTTGCACTGCCAATACACTTAACCCTTTCAATACGATGACTCACTTTGATATTCTATTAGCTGGTGTACTCAGTGCTGTCCAGGTAAGGCCTTTGAGACATCACTTCAGCAACTCTAATGTTCACATCCAAATTTGTGGTAAAAAGTTACACCCGTCAGAAGCTGAGCCGTTCACGGAGTTCTGTATGCATCCCCCTTGACTTCCATGGAGGACAGACAGACAGATATAGAAAGAGATAAACATTCTCTTTTATGTACATGTGGATTCTTGCTTCCTCTAGATATTCTTACACTAATTTGGAAGATCTCCCATACTGAAGGGAGTAACAAAGGCTATAGGTGACCCCTCCAGTTCAAGAAGTTTGTCTCACACTGACTAAAATTGTCTCAAGTTGGCAAGAATTAAATATATATGGTGTCACTGTACTGAAGGGCTGACATCACATAAGAATTAAATACAGATGGTGTTGCTGTACTGAAGGGATGACATCATATAATCATCTTAAATCTACTAATACTGTACTGATATGGCACTGCACTTCACCACAGGCCGTCTTAGAACACATTATATTTCAGATTCAGAAAAGTAGTTAACTTACTGTATAATCTACCACAATAGTGATAACTGTCGC
Organism: Coenobita brevimanus; assembly: GCF_032717465.1. Lineage (NCBI taxonomy): Eukaryota > Metazoa > Arthropoda > Malacostraca > Decapoda > Coenobitidae > Coenobita > Coenobita brevimanus. Next base: position 32,394,412 of record NC_137020.1, read on the forward strand.
CAAACTTAATCATTAATTACAGAATACTTAGTTACTCACCGGGTATCTGTTGCGCATTTGTAGTTAAAATATGAAAATAAAAATACAAAATTGTCATTACTTATAAGAAATGTCAATCTACTTATACCAAATGTCTATTCTCTCAACTGATCTGAAAAATCATGAATTTTAAAAAAGTACCACCTAAGCAAAAGTAAAATCATTTGAAAAGAGAGAAAATAAACAACTTACAATGTTACCAAGACAAGGGAAGATGTATACCACTATAATCCCTGGTTTTTATATATCTGAAGAGCAATCAAGTACATACACACTGTACTCTACTATGCAAAATGATTCTACATACAGTACTAAACAAAAAGGAGCTTCATTCTGCCCCAAAAAATGCTTTAAATTGACAAAAAACAAGATTCACACTGACTCAAGGGAGCTGCAGATCAACACAAAACACACCAACAAATCTTTCCTGGTTCAAAACTTACAATGTAAAAAAAATTGATTTCTCATTTTCTTTTTCTACGATTTGGTAGATTCTGTTACCGATATCCATATAAGTACAAAAGGAAAATATTGTCTGCCTGTCTGTCCTCTTTTGAAATCGAGGGGGATGCATATACAACTCTCTAAACAGCTCTAACAGATGGGACTTTTTACAATAAACTGAAGTGTGTAGATTACGGTTCCTAAAGCAGTGCCCCTGATGGCCAAGATTAGAACCACCCCACAGAGGCAGTGGCCATCCAGGGTCCCAGGATGTGCTGATATGGACGATCATAGGAATTAATGAATGCAACATCAGGTACCCCTGTTAGCTGTTATCATCATTATTATGGTACGCCTGTCTCTCTCTCTCTCTCTTCACTTCCTGCATTTTCCTATATTTTTCCTTTTCAATCCTTCCTAATGACCTTACACCATCCAATCCATTCTTAAACCCTTTCCTTTTGGGAAAATCTTTCTCCTTTTGGAAATATCTCTTTATCTACTGACACAGGAGGCTTTTCTCTCTCTCCCGATGCTTTCTGTACTCTTTGCGCATTCCCTTTAGAAACAGGAGTCTTTTCTGTGGCACCTGATTCAAACAATCTTTTTAATAACCCTACCCCATATACTTGTCTCTTAGTCCTACTCCATCTGGATACTGGACCCTTATCAGAGCTAACTTTACGTACCAAACCCTGATATACACCTTTTGGTGCTTTCTCAGCACTCTGTCTGGATGCTTGGCCCTTTCCTGCAATCTCTTTAGGTTCTGTACCCTTTTCCAAAACCTCACTCAATAATGGACCCATTTCTTTGTTTTCATCAATGATTAGACCATTATCAGTACTATCTTCAGAGTCTACTCTCTCTCCTGCACCATCAGGCACAGGACCCTTTTGTGCAGCTTCAGATACAGAATTCTTATCAGCATTTCCTTTAGAAACTGATTGCTTTTCGACACACCCTTTGGACACAGGATTTTTTTCTGTGCTACCTTCATCCCTCTCCTTCTCATTACTTGTATGTTCTTCAGACTCCTTCCTGGCGGCATCCTCGGTGTTTCTACCCTCACTCCCCTTCTTCCGCCCACTCCTTCGTTTCTTACCCTCCTCATCATTCACAAATTTCTCCAGGACACTCTTATCCAGAGGCACCTGTGGCTGGACCTTAAGTGGACCATCCAGCGGCATGTCACAGAGGCGTGGTGTGGTGGGACCCTTCATAGGAGCAGGATTCTTGCTCTCCCTAGTGCGGGAAGACCGGGTAATGTATGTGCGCTTTTTTCGGATGGAGGTACGGTCAGGTCTGTTTCCAGCACGACGTTCCATCCACAGCTGGTTGGGAGAGATGCACAGCTTTTCTTAATCTGGTCATATACATACTTCACTTATTTATACAAGGGAAATATGATTCAGAATGATGATTTATATACTGTATCCATCCATCACTAGCTGAGAGGGCCAGGCATGGTTTTTCCTCAGTTATTTAGTCATTTACTTATTCATACGTAAACTTACTGAAGAGGAATAGGAGTCAGGAGGATTTGAGAAAAAACATTGACAGGATGATGATTAACTTCCTAGTACAGCATTTATATTAAAGAGAAATTATGTAAAGTCTGACTGACTGACTGATGCTGAAGGTGACTGATAATTGATGGTGATGCTGATGATGATTCTACATCACTCCATCACTTTTGGGGGGAATATTGGAGTAATAATGATAAGGAGGATAAGGATTAAGACCATGATGATGATGGCAGATAACTCTCACTTCATACAACTTTTTCCCTTCTTTGAGGATTGGGGAAAGAATTATTTAGCAACACTGAAACTCAAAATTCATCACAGATACCTTCTTCATACTGAGGGAGCGACGCAGACTAGTGAGATGCTTTTTCCGATAATACTGCATAACAGTCGTCGTCTCCTCCGCCTCCTGTATCTCAGCTGACCCCAGTGTAGTGGGGATAGAATCAACTGCGAGGGCTGCTGAGTTGCTTGTGGCAGGTTGGTTGGCATCTGAGGCACCTGCTGACCATGGGGAAGCATTAGAGATGGTAGTGGAAGTTAAGAAAGCTCTCATTGTATGTCACCTTTTTATGATGGCAACAGAAGTTATACAGCAAGTTAATATATTGTGTGTGTGTGTGTGTGTGTGTGTGTGTGTGTGTGTGTGTGTGTGTGTGTGTGTGTGTGTGGCAGTAGATGTACAGGAAGTCCTTGATGTATGTTATCTTTTTTTTTTTTTTTAACTTTATTTTTTACTACTGATCCCTTCAATTCACACACACACACACACAGCATAAGGCCATTAATTATGTCACAATAATCACTCATTTAATCACTAAATTTGCACTCTGACACACACAGCATCACTAAAATAATCTCCCGAGGCTGCATTTTGACATGAATCACATCTCAAAATCTGGGAAAATGAACTATGAATGAAGACAGTCAGTCTCCTGCACACAGGGATTCCGCAGCCAGGACAGCACTGCATACACAGCAAACTGCCCAGAGCTCTTAGCTGTGTGGGAATGAGTTTTGTCCACATATACAAAATTGCTTCCAGCTGATTTGCCTTCACCTGACAGTTTCATAACCGCTTTTCACTCTAGATGGATGGCTGTATTCAGACTGGATGGCTGATATGACTTGTAACCAAGAAGAGTCACTCCTACCTCAAAACTAAAGATCATTAAATTTTACGTAACCGTGACTCAGTATTCAGACTGCAGGAGCGGCCCAGCTGTGTCAGATAAAAACAAACCAACTAAAGTAAAGCTGCATTGCTACCTATGAAGCTGATATGACTGGTTCTTCAACTCACCTGCATCTGCAGATTCAGATGAACTGTCACAGGCGACTTCAGGTGCCATGTCAGTGTCAGGGGTGATGTCAGGTACTGCGTTCATACTTCCTCTTCCCCTTCCTCGCCCCCTCCCTCTTCTCACTGTAGTGTTGGTGTTGCCTGTGGATTGCTTGCTGCCTCTTCCCCTGCCCTGGCCTTGGCTCCTGAAACAGTGGAACAGATCATCATATCAAATGATATATAGTGACCCATCATTGTAATGGCTATATCTCTTCAAAATCTACTGTGTGGTGCTGGAAAGGTATGCCATCAAGTAGTGGCACCAATTTAACCAGATGGTGGAGCTACCTGGTTAATCATCCCTTGACTATTTTCCTATCCCCTAAAAGGAGGATGGTGGCCTGTACATGAGGGCAACTTCACCCTGCAGTGTATAGGGTCATGTTTCCATATTAACCTGGGTCCACAACATGTACAACTCTACAGTGTTATCATAAGAAACTGAAATACAGGAACAGATTCATTTAAAGGGCTCATGTATCTCCAAAACCTTTTCCCATTTCTGCTGAGCACTCAGCTACCCCACATCTATCATTTATCTATTTGTCTCCATCCTCACCCAGAGCAAGGGTCATCAGGATCCACCACCTCCTCTTCATCCAGCCTCTCCCACATCTTTGGTTTCCTCTTTGGCTGCCAGGCGCCCACCTCCGACTCCTCTTCGCCCGCCTGTTTCCGCTTCTGTTGCACCGCCTTCTTCTGTTTCTGCCATATCCGATACAGGCTGTCCTTCTTTTCCAGTTCTTTGATGTACTCTTCCATTTCCTGGAGATACAAAATAAAATTATCGGTGTCATTATTATCATCATTCTTCTTGGTATCATCAAAATAATAAAAATCATTATTATTTTTATTATTATCATTCTCACTGGTATTATCAAATTCAAAATAAAAATCATCATCATCATCATTATTATTATTATTATTATTATTATTATCCTCATCATCATCACAATTCTCATTGGAATCATCAAAATCAAAATCATCATTATCATGCCATCTATCTATCTATATTTCTTTCTCTAATCCTCACCTCAATATCCAGTTCGTCTTTGGACTTCATCAATCTCGGCTTCTTCCCGGGTGGGGCTCCTTTAACCCCCGAGGCTCCTTTAACCCCCTCAACATCCTCCTCATCTTCATCCTTGTCCTCCGTCGCACATTCAGTCTCCGCTACTAACTTTTCTAACTTCAATGAGGGGCTGACAGGGACAACGTAGGTAACAGAGCATGACTTTTGTAAATCAATCAATTTATCACTCAATCTCTCTCTCTTGATTGTGATGGACTTCAGTAATAAAGCAAGTCTTTATTAATGTCTCTTGCAGTTAAGTTCTTCAAATAGACACTGATAACTGATTAAGTACAATGATAAAAATCTCAACTTTACTCTTCCTACCTCAAGACGGTTTTATTCATGGCAGGAAATACCTCTCATGGTGAAGATTTGAATGATGGCTTTACTGTAATTACCTCCTCCAGTTCAAAAAGTCTCTCCAAAGTTAAGTAAAGTTGTCCAGCGGTAGGAACTATGAATGTATAAATCAAGCAACTGGACTGAACAGGTGATGAGACTAAGACAAGGTTGATATGACTGATTAAATTAAATAAAAAACTGGCAGTGCAACTGCTGGGATCAATGCCACCAGATATCAAGGCAAAACACGACAACAAAAAATAAAAACAGACAAGAACCTAAAACTCATAAAAATATAAACACTTAAAAACAAACTAAAATCATAAAAAACACCAAAAAATGAAGCACTAAATGTTAAAGACAAGGTACAGAATGAAAACTTACAGACATGAAAAGAACATGGCTCCAACTTACTCAATGAGAGACATGAGGGTTGGCCAGAAGAAAAGTGACAGCATCCTCTGAAACAGCAGGTCATCAGAACGCGCCAACGCCGTATTCAGCCGTGTGGGTCTGTGATGTGAAGGATGTGGACGGTGATGAAACAGACGGAGGAAACGACGAGGGTGCTGGTGAAACAGCCAACTTTCTATAGCTCAGTAGCAAAAGAAGACAATATGGCTCTGCAATCTTTTCACAGCAATTTTTACTGATTGGCACCACATTCTACTGTTAATCTCTCATCAAACCAAAGCATATGAGGCGGAAAGATGACAACTGTATGCCAGGCTAAAGTGAACAGAGCATAGTCAAATCAACTCTCCTGTCTAACTACAGCTGGCCATCACATAAGCTGGGAGGGGTTAGGCATCTACATCAGGTTAGAATAAAATACACTAAAGTCAGTTTGTTTTCATTTGGCAAAGACCACTAACTTGTTTCTGCTCAGTACATAATCAGGTGTTGTCAGATTGGATAATAAATTTGACTAGTAACCAGGGAGAATCATTCTAACCTCATAACTAAGGCTCACTGGAGTCTGACACAGCCACAACTTAGTATTCAAGTTATGAGAGTTGTCCAGGTCCCTCAGATGAAAAAAAATCCGATATACAGCTAAAATAATATAAAGTACAGTACGTGACTCTTACTTTGATTGCCGCTGTCTTGGTTTAGCTGAAGTGCTCTCAGCCTTGCTCGTACTGGGTGGCGTGATGATGGTTGTGGAGTCCAAGGTGATGACATCCCTAACATGGCCATCAACTACAATTGCTTTGCTGGGGTCTATGGCTGTGCTCTGTGTAGCTTCTGTGGTGCTATCTGGCTCGCTTGTGGTGGTCTGTGGTGTGGCATCTGTAGTGGTATCTGGTATGGCGTCGGTGGAGCTATTTGTTGTGGTCGACGGTACACTGGCTTGGGTGGCAACGGTATTGGAGTCCTCACTACCCTGTGCATCTGCTTTCTGGCTTCCTGGGATTTATTAAAAAAAAAAAAAAAAGACAGGTAAGATGGAAAAATGCAAATGCAAAATAATTATGCAAAGAATAAGCAATTTTCACAGCAGGTAAGATGGAAAAAGCACACAGAAAATAAATATAAACAAAAAACAGTTTTCATGACTTGTAAAATGGGCAAATGCAAACAAAAACTAAATATGCAAAAGAATAAATAACTTCCTATAACACAAGCACAGTAGTTAGTTATTATCTTGAGTTCGGGGTGTGGTCTATTTATTGTTATCATTTATTATTATTATTGTAAGATATTAACTGAAGTGCCTATTACCAGACTATCAACCCCTGAGTTTCACCGGGGACAGTTTTTCCAAATAAATGTTACTATACATTGCAAGAAACTGCCATCATCATCACCGCCACCACCACCACCTTTCTTTCCCCCGTCAGCAGGTTCGGTGAGGGAGGGTACACGAAGCATGGGAAGGGAATAAACATGACAGTGTGAGAACCAACAAACTACATACCAAGTGCAATGCACCACACACTCATTTCCCGAACATTTCTCCACTCTCCCTCACGAACATTACCATCAATGTATAAGTTTTAATCCGTTCATCCACTATACAATCCTGACTCGCATAACACAGAGGTCATAATGTATCCACGTCACAGTAACCTGTCATGCAATGCCAATCTGAATCTCAAAGGTGTCATATGACAAAGCAATGCTGATCTGGAAGGTGCCAAAGATCCAGGCCGTGTCACAGGTGTCGTCACACCTCCACAACCACTTAATCTATGATCCTACATTCCACATTAAGCAAGGGACTGACCTCGTGAGTATGTGGTCATGTTGTGATGAAGGGATGTTTTACGCCTCGTTCTCTTCCCGGCAGCCACAGTACCAGCACTCTGAAAACATCATTAGATGTTACCCTAAACTGAATGTCCCCAAGACAGGTAAAGTATATTTCAAGTGCTGCATACTGTACTTGTCGTAACATAACACTGTAGTTCACTGGGAGTCATCGTTGTCGTCGTCATGGGTATTATTATTATTATTATTATTATTATTATAATAATAATAATCCATCCATCCATCCATCATCCAATCCTACATTGCCCCATGAGAAGCGTAGAAGCCCAGGGCTAGGCAGCTGGTCCCGAGATTTAAGATGAGAGTGACCAGCCTCACTCATCCCTGAGTGGCATTACATGAGCAATCAACCCCAACCATCCCTTGGATATAAACCTTCACCGGTTCAATCAGATTGGAGTGCTGTTATTACCCACTAAACCACCAGGCACCAAAATTTGGTTATATGGTTACCACCCAGCATAGTAAATGGTTTCCTGGTGTACAGGAAACCAGTTGGCTTGTCACTCAGTGTAGAGTCACCCACAGGCAGAAGGAAGAGGAAAGAATGAAGGAGTGTAAAGTTACCTGCAGGCAGAAGGACAAGGAAAGAATGAAGAAAAGGAAGACAGAAGAGGGTGGAAGGAATGAAAGATGGAGGAGAGGAAAGGGCCGACAACAGATATATATATATATATACATACATATATATATATATATATATATATATATATTATCACTAACCTGTTCATGCTAAAAAAAAAATAAACATGTAAAATGAAATAAAAATATTCAAACACTCAAGGCAGCAAAATACAAACTTTAGTGGCTGTTGTTGTTGAGTAACCCCAGCCAGTCTGGCTGAGCAGACTCATCAACCACAGACAAGCAACTGCCCCTGCAGGGCCATCGCATGCAGTGTCAGGGCTAAGCAGCCTCTCACGAGCACATTGAACTAACAAAAACACAATCAACACACCTGAGCAGTAACGTGAAATTTGACAGTAGCAGGGCCACTACAGGAATCTGAGGGTGTGGGCTCTGGCTCCTTGGATCCAATATTAACTGTTACTTCACCATCACGCCCACCATCGCCACCCAATCCAGGGACCTCAAGCCGCCACTCAGTACCCACAGCCTTGCCCTCCTCCTGGGACTTGCCGTCGTTGTCCTGCGAGGCATTGGCAGCGGCTGTAGCCTCCCCTGGGTCATCCACCGCCTCAGAGGAGTCGTGGTATAGGATCTCTGACAGGCTGAATGGCCTACTAATTTTTGGCGCATTCTGTTGGAAGGAGGAAGTTCAATTTAGATGGCATATGGGAAGGGGGAAGGGGAGACCATGGATAAGATGGAGGGATGGGGTGGGGAGGAATATGTAAGAGGGAGATGTGAGCTGGAGAGTTAGCAGATTTATGGTAGAGAGAATTCAAATTAACATGGAATATGGGAGAGAGGAAGTAGTCCGAGAGAGGAGACCATGGATGAGATGGAGGGATGGGGTGGAGAGGGGGTACCATGGATGAGATGGAGGGATGGGGTGGAGAGGGGGTACCATGGATGAGATGGAGGGATGGGGTGGAGAGGGGGTACCATGGATGAGATGGAGGGATGGGGTGGAGAGGGGGTACCATGGATGAGATGGAGGGATGGGGTGGAGAGGGGGTACCATGGATGAGATGGAGGGATGGGGTGGAGAGGGGGTACCATGGATGAGATGGAGGGATGGGGTGGAGAGGTAGTTACAGGACATGAGGGAGGCATAAACTGATGAGAGAGCTGCCTAATGGTGGGGTAAAAGGTGACATGGAGGCAATTTATTTATGGCCACCCCTTCTGGGATTAAGGTGTTTGGCTAAAGATAGTTTGATACATGGTTAAACAAGTGGGTAGACAGACCAATGGCTAACACAACACAATATAAGTAAAGTACAGCATGCCCTGATTGTCGGTTCCCTTTTACAGCTTTTTTTTTATAAGTCCAAAGATTATAAAATAAAAGTTGTCTATTACAGATTCCTTACTCTCTATAGTTGCCATATCACACATCTCCCTATACTCTAATCATCTTAACTTGGCCCAGAATTTTGTCCTTTTGAAGCTTATTTCATGTAACCCAAGAGTGGTTAAGGCGGAAGTAAGAAATCAATACAGGATGGGCCACAGACAACACGCCACTTCTACTCCATGGGGCAGCTCTCATACATTGTGGTGATGGTTCTGTTGGTGTTATCAGTACCTACCCAACATCATTCATTCATACCCTACCCCCACTGCCACAACCACACCGACACCAGCAGACTGTACCATTCCCACAACACACAGGATACTGCCACATGTATTTCTGGTGGAGCACTCTTTATCGGCCACCCTGTTACGTGATACGAGACACAAGACAACATCCGGTGTGGTGGAAACGGAGGGTTATGTACGAGTCCCCTTGATTCCGTTTGGCTGAGAGAAATTGTATCAGTCAAAAGGATTAAATCAACTCACACGTCTGAGAGCCTGCTTCCTCAGTTTTGGGTCCGATCCTTCCTTGGCAAGTTCATCCCAAGACTTCCTGATGGTAGAAAAAGAGTTAGATTTACAGTAAATTGACAATGAGGTGCAGCAAGAGAGTACCACATCCTACTGTACTTCAACATCATCAGCAGCACCATTACCATCAATATCATCATCATCATTATTATTATCATCCTCACCCTCATCGCCATTACCGTCACCATCATCATCATCATTATCATCATGTCACAGCACTAACATAACCAGGTTGTACAAAATGCCCCTCAACTCCTCCCCTAACCTCACCCAGCCCAACCCTCCAACCCACCAACCACCCACCTGTGCAAGAGGAACTCCCCCGTGGCCATCTCAGAAAGCTTTGGCTTGTGGAGGAGGTAGGAGCGCAGGGCACCCATTGTTGTTTGGTTTGGAGGCACCAGCGGCATCTTGGACGACTCCCATTTGCTGCATCCTGAAAACGATAAAGAATGAAACTTGTACTGTGATGAAAAACCCACATACCCTTTAAAAATATACAAATGATGGTTATTTTTATTTCACTCTTGGTAATGGCTACATGTAAGGAAAGCTGAGAAAGAATACTGATTACTGAAAACCCCACACCCCTAAATAAATAAATAAATAAAAAATAAACAATAATAATACTGAAGTGGTAGTGGCTCACCATCCACTCACTTGATGCAGTGCTGCACTTGGGTGACTGCCCTTTCCGCTCTTCCTTCCTTCCTCTTGTCTTTCTTTCCTTCATTCTTTCCTCTTCCTTCTGCCTATGGGTGACACTTCACTGAATGACAGGTCAAATGGTTTCCTATACACCAGGAAAGCATTTACTATGTTGGGTGGTAACCATATAACCAGATTATGGTGCTTGGTGGTTTAGTGGGTAATTAAGACACTTCAGTCAGATTGTGCCTGTCCAGGTTTATATCCAAGGGGTGGTTGGGGTTTACTGCTCACGTAATGACAATCAGGGATGAGGGAGGCTGGTCACTCTCATCTTAAATGTCAGGACCAACTTGCTTAACCCCGGGCTCCTACACTCATGGGGCAACACAGGACTGGATGATGATGATGATGATGATGATGATGATATGTAATAAAAATAATAATAGTAATAACAACAGTGACCTTAAAAAATAATAGTGATCTCTCTCTCTCTCATAATAATAATAACTGAGTGACCTCTCTCCTTCTCTCTCTCTCTTTTGTAATACTATAGGAGAGTGAGCTCTCTCTCTCTCTCATGTACCTGGTGCTGACTCATCCTTCACAAGGTGCACCACAGCGTCAAGGTCTTCCTCGGTGAGGCGTAGGGCCCTGGCTGTCACCTCCTCTGACGGATACACACCGCCCCTTGATGCCAACCTCATGATACGGGACAAGATGGCCAGGGTTGGGTGAGTGTCATTTCCTGTGACAATTAGATGCAGAGGAACCATTAAATAAACTAACACTTCAAGCAGACTTAAAGGGGTCTGTGAGAGGGGTGTGTGTGAGTTGGGGAGGGGGGGGACAATACTGCAGGAGAGGGGCAACATGCAGGCAGTTTGTTTGTGGCCACCCCTTATGGGATTAAGGTGTCCAGCTATAAACAGACAGACAGACCGAAGATAACTTTTCTGACATATTTTTACCATCATCATCACCCTGACTTCTATTCACACCTAAGGTCAGGATGGTGTGAGGTACGGTTCAGAATGCAAAGAAAGGAGAAAATACAACATGGAGCGAACTCACCAGCACGTATATAACTGGTCTGGCACTTCATTTGGGACATAATGAACTCCTCCAACATTAGGTGCAGGAGAGAAGTCTGCCCCTTTTGCTCGCTTATTTTTTTCTTCCTGTTATTATCCTCTTTAACTCTGTCTTCCTCTACTTACCAGCATGTGTATAAATGTTCTGGCATTTCCTCTGCAGCATAAAGAACTCCTCCAGTATGAGGTCTGCCAGTGAGGTCTCTTGTGTTGCTCTTAATATCTGCCAGCTATTTTCTTTTCTGTCCCCTATTATTCTTTAACCTACCTCTATATATTCCCACCCCTATCTCTATCTCTTTCACTTACCAGCATGTGTAAAATCAGTCCAGGACTTCGTATGTGGCATAAAGAACTCCTCCAACAAAAGGTCTGCCAGTGATGTCTGTTGCTGCACTATGTGACCCTGTCGCCTGCCTCTCCGCTCAGTCAGTTTCTTCAGCTTTTCACGCGAGACGTCAGCCTTACGAGCCTTGATCATCATCCGACGCTGCTCCAGTTCTTGGATTGTGCTCCTCTGAGGTGTGGAAATGACAGAGGATATTGTTATCATTTTCACCTTTAATGTCCAAACTGAGCAGCCTTGTCTCAGGGTAAGCTACTTCTCATCACCATCATCCTGATCTCTTCTCACTGACAGATGAGGTGACGCATGGTCCACAAATCAGGGAAAGAGGAAATATATTACAGGGAAAACTAATCAATGGAATTATTAAAATCTGTAGGAAAATGAGCCTCTCCCAATACTCAGCACATGCACACTAGTCAACTCATAACATTATCTATCCATCTATCTATTGCCAGATCCCATAATCCTGGAGGGGGTAGCCATATATAAATCACTTCATGCCACCCTGTCTTCTCAGCCTCAGCCATCAAGCAGTCCATTCTCCATCCCACTGTGTTCCCATTCATATACCTCACCATTCCGTCCCTCTACCTCATCCTTGGTCTTCTCCTCTACCTAACTTATTTACTCTCTCTCTCTCCCCAATACCAAAAAATACATCACTCTCTAAACTCACCACATCCATTCCCTTGCGAGTACGATCCACCAGCTGCTTGATGCACGCTGAGTCAAGGATCATCTGTTTGCGAATCTCATCAACTTTCTCCTTGTCCACAGTCATGGTTAATGGGAACAGCGGGGGAGGAACCTGGAGGGAGGGGTGGACAGGATGAAACAATATCGTCATCATAATCATTGTCATCTTCATCATCGTCATCATCATCATTATTGCCATCATCATCATCATCACCACCATCATCATCTGGACATCTTTTCCCACTTAAGGCCATGTCCACACCAAATGCTTGCTGAAGTGGGTGGGAGTTCTGCGTCACTCTAACCCACAGCAGTTCCCACCCACGTCTGCCCATGTCCAGTAAGGCCACTTGTGTAGGAAATGTTGTATGAGAGAGACACAGGATTGAGCTTAATTCTTTATCTTCCTTAACATCAACAGCATCAGAGAAAATAAATTCCAGCTCTATCCCGTGTCTCTCTCATGCTAACCTTTCTATCTGCTGGAATGAACCAGACCAATTGTATTGGTTACAGCCATGCAAAACTACCACCCACATTCACTGTGCATGCATTTGGTGTGAATGGGTTCAACATACATCACACATCCATCTAATCCTATGTCACCCCATGAGAAGCATAGCAGTCCAGGGCTAGGCGACTTGGTCTTGACATTTATGATGAGAGTGACCAGCCTCACTCACCCGTGAGTGGCATTACGTGAGCAATAAACCCCAACCACCCCTTGGATATAAACCTGCACAGGATCAAGCCGGCTGGAGTGCCTTAATTACCCACTAAACCACCAGGAGCCACAATTTGGTTATATGGTTACCACCCAGCACAGTAAATGCCTTCCTGCTGTACAAGAAACTGTTTGACTTGTCACTCAGTGTTGAGTCACCCACAGACAGAAGGAAGAGGAAGAAGGAAAGAAAGACAGAAGAGGAAGGAAGGAATGGGTATTAAAAAAAAAAAAAAAAAAAAAAAAAAAAAAAGGCAAAAGAAGATGCATGTGGAGGGATGGACAGATCAGACAGGTGTAAGGAAATCTGCAACAGGTACAAGGATGATGAAACACAACAAGCAAAATGGAACCAAACAAGGAATCAACGTGAAGGGATGGTGTGACTGCTCAGAAATGTAAACTAAACATGGAGCAACCCAAGAGGGAACACACAAAGAATTAAAAAGAAGAAGAAAAAAAAAAGTGAATGATACTGCAAACTTGAAGACAATGCCACAACTCACCATGTTTGTCTGAGAGAGCGTCTGCCACACCTGAATGACAAAGTATCGGCCTCTGATCTGGCATGGGCTGCGGCGAGACAGGTGTTCAGTCATCATGCGCTTCCAGTCCTTTGTTCCGACCTGGCAGTGCTGGATTATGAGGTCATCCTCTTGACTGTAAGGTTAAGTTTCATGATACATTAGCTTAGCTTAGGTTGGGCTAGGCTCGGTCAGATATGCTACTAAATTACATCATATTACTTTATGTTTGGTATGGGTTGGGTTGGGTTAGGTTAGCTAGGTTCTGTTTTGTTAGGCTGTGTTTGTTTAATTTTGGTTTATCTGGTTTGTTTGGTTAAGTTCCCAGTAGACTGGATCAGGCTGGATTGTATTAGATTAGATTAGATTAGGTTAGGTTACTTTAGTTTAGATTAACTAGGTTTGTTCTCAGGTTTTGCATGGTTGAATGACAAAACTAGACAAAAATAACAATCGTAATTTTGAGTCTGATCATTTGCTCATGAAGCTTGCACATGTGAACAGAATCTGATTATATTAAACAACATCTACACGTACAGTATGCAGCTACCCACCTTGTCCATGGGTGATGGATAAAGCCAGGCAGCATGGTGCGGCGGTAGCGGTCTCTGGCCTGGGCGGCAGTGCGGCCCGGCATGAAGTGTGCGATGCTGTCAAAGTTCAGCCCAAACATGTGTAGCCCCTGCGAAATATGATTCACTGTTACAAGTTCCATATAAATTCTTCATCCATTGAAACAACCTGGGGTTTTTCAATCATACAATTCCACCAATGATGTAGGGTGATCTCGTACCTTTATCCATCCATCCATCATCCAATCCTATGCCGCCCCATGAGGAGCGTAGGAGCCCATAGGAGCCCCAGGGCTGGGCAAGCTGGTCCTGACATTTAAGATGAGAGTGGCCAGTCTCACTCATCCCTGAGTGACTTTATGTGAGCAATAAACCCAAACCACCCCTTGGATATAAACTTACACCAGCTCAATCCAACTGGGATGCCTTAATTACCCACTAAACCATTGTACCAGGTGCCATAATTTGGTTATATGGTTACCACCCAGTGTAGTAACTGGTTTCCTGGTGCACAGGAAACCATCTGGCTTGTCACTCAGGGCAGAGTCACCCATAGGCAGAAGGAAGAGGAAAGAGTAAAGGAAAGAAAGACAGAAGAAGGAGTGTAAAGTCACCTGTGGGTAGAAGGAAGAGGAAAGAATGAAGGAAAGGAAGACAGAAGAGGAAGGAACGGAGAGGAAAGGGCAGACACCCAAAGCAGCACTACATCGAGTGAGAGGATGGTGAGCTCCCCTCCCTTACAACTGGCATAAATCAAATATGATATACTTTTTCTTACTTTAACTTGGCCCAGAATTCTGTCCTTTTCCAGCTAATTTTACATGGCTCAACAGCTGAAAAAGACAACAGTGCACTAAGGCTCTACTTCCCTGCCATAGCTTTTCTTCATGACCAACATCATATTCCAGTGTTAATCTATTGTTAAAACTCAACATTCAGTATGAGGAGATGAAAATTTTAGGTCAACTTAGGGTACATGAGTAGATCAGGGAATGTCATACCATCAGCATTCTCATCATCATCATCACCAACATCCTCATCACCATCCTCCTCCTCATCATCCTCATTCTCCTCCTCCTCCTCCTCATCATCATCATCATCATCATCATCATCCACACCTTTGCCACCCCAAGGCTGGGTGAAGCAGGGTGCAGTGAGCCAGAAAAAAATTAACTAAGACACTAACTGAACTTCGCCAAACTGAAGCCACAGTCCTATTCACTCAATGTTGATGCCCCTGGGATCCTGGCTCCACCCTTAAAAAAGAAAACACTAAGTAAATAAATAAATAAATAAAAACATCAGTATTGGCCACACCGAAACAAAAGGTGTTCCTGTGACCAACCTTGATAAGAATGAAGTCCTCCTCCACAGAGAATGGACCCTTGGAGATATCTGGGTTGATGACACGCCAACGACTCTGCACCTGCGTCCGGCTGAACCCAACCATGTGTTGATGCACCTGAAGCAGAATGGGTCACCTTAACTTGGCCCAGCTTTCTGTCCTCTTACAGCCTATTTCATGTAGGCTACCTCTTACAGCCTATTTCATGTAGGCTACCTCTTACAGCCTATTTCATGTAGGCTATCTCAGTGGCAGAAGAAACCAAGGCTCTACACTCATGACTAGCATCAATTTCTAGTGATACTCTGTTCTTAAAATTCAACACTCACGATAGGGGAAAAAAAAAATGATAATCCCCCAAGCTAGACCTTATTAGATCATATAGCCCTGATAGGTGAGAGGAGGGAGCTACCCCTCCCAGCATGACGGCTACTGGGCATGGCTCGAAGTCACAATCCCTGTCCTAAGTCCAATGCTCTACCACTGAGCCACCCTGCCCCCATTTCAAGATAGTGAGATGACAATTTAACATCAAGTTAAAGTACAACAAACATAGATCCGGACTTCTGCTGCATCAGGTAGCTTCCTAGCAACAATTTCTGGCTAGCTTACTTCTGATTATTGCACATTACAATTTTCCTGTGTTATTTATAGTGTACTTTGTGGTGATCATCAATGTCTTGCTCCCACCTGGGGAAACCACCACACATGCAGCAGCCACAACAGAACCACTTCCAGGTTATTCTGTCCTTGCATACCACTCCCTCAAATGCTCCTCTTCCTCTTCCTATACACACAATACAATGTTCCACTCTCTTCCTCCTTACCACATAAAGTCTGTCTCTTCTAACTTAACTTTAAGCCTCAATTTCAAGGACTCTCTCTGACACCCTATCTATATGCAGGGGTGGAAACATTAAAAATAAAAAAAAGATCATAGTGAGGAAGTAAAATTCTGGATAATGATACAGTTTGAAGGTGTACTTGTCCCTACCTGAGCCCATGGTATGAAGTTTCCAGTGCGCAACATGTTGACGATATCAATCAGCTTCTGGGTATTATCACGCGTCCACCTTGCTGGGTTGAGTGCAGGGGAGATGAATGACACCCAACGCTGCATTGCCTGAAACACCACATACATATACAGATTAGAAGGTGTCTGCTTGCTGGTGGTTGATGAGTCTGCTCTGAAAACAGACTGCATTAGAGGAACAACAACAAAAGATGTAGTCTACCAGAGTGGGCAAAAAGACAGAAATACTCAGAGCTCTGACCATGAGGGGAGTGCGTCGTGTTTGCAGTTTGGCAGCGATGGCTTCCCAGTCCGGGTAGTTACTGGACAACACCAGTTCCTGTGGGGAAAAGAACGGAATTTATCCTGCATCCGGAAAGTGATTAGTGTAAATGTCGAGGGTAAGATTGTAAGAGGAAAACTGAGAACAACCTGGGATGAGGTCACAGAATGTGCCTTAACCCCTCCGTGGCCACCAGTGTCGAATGACGTTTACCCCATAAATGGCTGCAGGTGTCATCTGACCGCTGCCTAAAAAAAAACGGCAAAAATTTTTGGGGAGTTAACGAACATTCAGAATGCCTTCAGACTGACCTACACTACACTCCCACACATCCCATCAAGCAGTTCAGAGCCAGCTGCTGTGGTGAGTGGATTTTCAATTTTTTCGCTCATAGCCATGCCTAAACAAGCACAACTACACCCATTATCTCAACCCAGACAGAAAATATCATTTTTGTCCTCACTTGTGAAACACACACAACCACCCTGTATACGATTATGAATAAATACAGGCCTGAACAAAAAAGACATGATAATAAGAGAAAAATACATTTTTGTCTTGATATCTTTATCTGTTTGCACGGGTTTGTTGTATTGGTTTGGATCATTCAATGCACGTGTTTGTTGTACTGGTTTGGATCATTCAATGCACGGGTTTGTTGTACTGGTTTGGATCATTCAATGCACGGGTTTGTTGTACTGGTTTGGATCATTCAACGCACGGGTTTGTTGTACTGGTTTGGATCATTCAATGCACGGGTTTGTTGTACTGGTTTGGATCATTCAATGCACGGGTTTGTTGTACTGGTTTGGATCATTCAATGCACGGGTTTGTTGTACTGGTTTGGATCATTCAGTGCACGGGTTTGTTGTACTGGTTAGGATCATTCAATGCACGGGTTTGTTGTACTGGTTTGGATCATTCAATGCACGGGTTTGTTGTACTGGTTTGGATCATTCAATGCACGGGTTTGTTGTACTGGTTTGGATCATTCAGTGCACGGGTTTGTTGTACTGGTTAGGATCATTCAATGCACGGGTTTGTTGTACTGGTTTGGATCATTCAATGCACGGGTTTGTTGTACTGGTTAGGATCATTCAATGCACGGGTTTGTTGTACTGGTTTGGATCATTCAGTGCACGGGTTTGTTGTACTGGTTTGGATCATTCAGTGCACGGGTTTGTTGTACTGGTTTGGATCATTCAGTGCACGGGTTTGTTGTACTGGTTTGGATCATTCAATGCACGGGTTTGTTGTACTGGTTTGGATCATTCAGTGCACGGGTTTGTTGTACTGGTTTGGATCATTCAACGCAGTGCAGCTTGTAGAAAACTGTGAAAACTTTTGGGAAGTGAGTGAACATCAGGGACATGAGACTGAGGTTCAGTTCACCCTCTCACACCTCATTTGTCAGTTCACCACCTGCTGCCGTGATGAATGGGTGTATGATTTCCTTCGCTCGTGGCCATTCCTAAACACATTGTTATACCCATTATCTCAACCAGACAGAAAATATGATCTTTCTCCTCCCTTGCAAATCACACACAACCACCCTGTGTACATTTATAAGTAAACACGGGCATAAACAAAAGAGATATGAAATAAAACAAAAATTAGTTTTCGTTTGGTATCTTTACCTGTTTGGTCAGGTTTGTTGTACTGTTTGGAATCATTTTACATTTTCTTTGCCATTTACAAGCATAACAGGAAAGCTTTCTGTGTTTACGTGATGCTTTCATTGGTGGAAAGGCCTCCATTGCCTTCCTGCTAATCAGCTTGTGTGAAGTGCAAATGGCAGGTAGTCTTGCATTTCAGCCTTCACAGTCCAGTTTGTACACTCAAGGGATGACATTTATCTCATTTAGGTTTGACAACAGAAACTCTCGCCTCCCTCTTCCAACAAACTCCACCACCCAGACTACAAAAACAAGTCAGTACTACCATAAACACAATAAACACCAAAAAATGCAAAATAAACTCATAATATAATTGTTTAAATTCATACCTCACATATTATGTACTGAAAAACTTCAAAATATGCATATCTAGTTATTTCACACCTTTTCAGCACCACTGACAATGTTTTTTTGGAAAAAAACAAAAAAAACACGATGTTGCGTCACTGCAATACCTGCGTGTGACTATCGTATCAGCTGCCTAAATTTACACAACTTCTGTGCTCAACTGCACGCCACAGGAAGGGTCTAGGAAGCTGAAATTTGCACTGCCAGTTGCATCAGAACTTCTTCTTCAATACGGCAATGAAAAAATCAGTTTTCGAAACTTCAGAAAATGGCCCCAGGTGTCAGCCAGGGATGCACGTAAAATTCCGGACCCACAGCCACGGAAGGGTTAAGGATATGGGACAAATAGAGAGGCAGCCAAAGACTGAGCAGCGTACAGGACTGCCATTAGGTGACCAAGGCCGACACATGCAAGCCTTTATAAACAATATGATGTTCTGATTCAGTCTGGTTGAAAATTTCTTGGGTAAAATATAAGGTCATGATTTTTATCTGCTAATGTTTCAGACTCCAGCGCATGATGCTGGAAAGGGACACCTTCATGCGGTGGCAGCAATAACCATGCAGCTCCACTGCCCAGTTATACAAATGCCCCTCAGCTTCCTCCTTATCACTTTAAAGGAGGATGGTGGACTGCAGGAGGGCAACTTCAGCCTGCAGTTCACTGGGTTTATGTTCCACATGAACCAGGGGCTACAACAACTACTACTTTAGACTACACAGAGCCCATCTTTCATCTGCTCCATCCCATATTGTGTTTTCCATTTTATCATCATCTACTGTGTTGCCCCACGAGGAGCATAGGGGCCCAGGCCTATGCAAGTTGGCACTGACATTTTAAGATGAGAGCAACCAGCCTCACTCATCCCTGAGTAGCATTACATGAGCAATAAATCCAAACCACTCATTGGATATAAACCTGTGCAATCTCAATCCAATTGGGGTGCCATAATTCTCCACTGAACCACCAGGCACCATAATTTGGTTACATGGTTACCACCCAGCATAGTAAATGGTTTCCTGACAACAGGACACCACTTGGCTTGTCACTCAGTGTAAAGTCACCCACTGACAGAAGGAAGAGGAAAGAATGAGGGAAAGAATGACACAAGAGGAAGGCAGGAACGAACGAAGGAAGGAAGAGAGGAAAGGGAAGGGACCAGCGAGCAATACTACATAAAGTGAGTTTATCCTCTCTATTTCCAGGTGACATCAATCATCTCAGGAAAGATCTCTTGTACTGAACAGGTTAATGAAGGCTGTATCTAAGACCTCCAGTTTGCAAAATCTCACAGTTGAATAAAACCATCTGATTATGGCAGCAGGAATTAACAATACGTCACTGGAGTGACGCCACTAAGAACAACCCCTCTAAGGAGATACACTGTAATTCCTCTTCAGTTCCCTACCTGCAGCTTCAAATCCTCCTCTTCTCTCCAATCAGAGCGATTGATGGAAGGATGCAGTAAGTTTTCCCACTGCAGCCGGCACTCCTCTGAGGTGCGGTGACCATCAAACTGTGGATAAAGAGGATAAATTTATAGGAGAAAATAATGCTTTTATTCTTTTACTACAAGAGGTCTCTCCTTGGCTGAATAAGAGTCTGTGAATAACACTGGATAAATGGGGGCATACTGTATATTGTCTGACCTGAAGCAGTTAAGCAAGGAATGGGTGCTACGAAAGGCTGCTTTTATATGGTGACACCAATATAACCGGCTGCTTGATTATATAAATGTCCCTCAACTTGCAAACCCCTCAAAGTAAGATGGTGGACTGCATGAGATAGGTAGCCTCAGCCTGCAGTCCAATGGATTCGTGTCCAAATAAGCCTGGGGCCATAATGACAACAACATGACCTACTGCAGTGTGGGAGGTAGTGAATTTAAGCCCTCCAGTCACAATGGTTGGTAACGTGTGTGTATTGTATTTTATATACAGTACAATCCCAGCAATCCGGTATCCAGACAAACGGAATACTCAGAACAACGGGAAAATTCAAGGGCTGGTAAAAATGTCAGTAAGTTATAACTGTGCGCCAATTTGAATGGACCGCCAAACCGCCGTTTGATAGTGTCACACGAGGCTGGGGGAAGTCAGACAAAGCGAGGTGGAGGCATTTCCGGCTGATGTAAATCCCTAGCAAATCCTCTTAACCACCCCTCCTCTCCCCCTCTTTCCCCTACTTGAATTCAGTCATCCTCCACACCTTCCAAAAATCACCAGTCTGCGTTTTGCCACCAGACAGTAAACAAGGTCTCTTACTATTGTGTTCCTCTGATAGACGGTAATTTGTACACTCCAAAATGCCTAAAGTGCAAAACTAAACGTAAGCGTATCGTGCTTACCTTGAAACAGAAGCTGGACATATGCAACAGACTTGAAAAAGGCGAACATTATAAAACACTAATGGCTGAATATAAATGTTAATAGAAATGAAAGTTTACTTTGTTGGAAGAAAAATAAATAAATAATATGCCTGCATTTCATACGTACATCATTTATTTTATTTTCTGCAAAACAGCTGAGTGGCGGGTGAGGGGTGGAGTGATGGAGGTCAGGTAGGGAAGAAAAAGAACAGTCGGAAACGTAAACAAACTCACGTGGGGGCACAGGTGTTGTGATAATTCTACAGTGCAGTCTTAACACATCATCAGTTCACTAATAAATGTTCAAGCTTTTATTTCTATATTTTATTTTTCAATTTTTATGAGTACAGTACATATAATGAATACAGTAATTCGGTAAACAATGGACTGGTGTAATTTGCAGTACTGCTAGTTGCTAGACATTGCACACGTGCGTTATGACCATGGTGTGTGTTTACAAGGCAGTTTTTCAGGCGGAATCTCTTAGTGTAACCCCTAATGTGACTGGTGAGTACCTGAACTGTATTTACTGTTGTGATAGCCTTTGTATAGATTTAACTTGAAAATCAGAAATACGGAAAAAATCTGTAACCGGGAAGGTAAATTCCCCAAGCCACCCGGTTAACTGGGATTGTACTGTATATATATATATATATATATATATATATATATATATATATATATTTATATATATAATCCATCCATCCATCATCCAATCCTACGTTGCCCCACGAGGAGCGTAAGAGCCCAGGGCTAGGCAAGTTGGTCCTGACATTTAAAATGAGAGTGACCAGCCTCAGTCATCCCTGAGTGGCATTACATGAGCAACAAACCCTAACCACACCTTGGATATAAAACCTGGATCTGACTGGAGCACATTAATTACCCACTAAACCACCAGGCACCATAATTTGGTTATATGGTTACCACCCAGTGGTCAATGGTTTCCTGGTGTACACGAAACCATTTGGCTTGTCACTCGGTGTAGAGTCACCCACAGACAGAAGGAAGAGGAACGAATGAAAGAAAGACGGGAGAGGAAGGAAGGAAAAAAAGGAAGAAAGGAAAGGGCAGTCACCCGAGAGCAGCACTACATCGAGTGAGTAGATGGTGAACGCCCTCACCTACCACCATACTTATAAGAATACGCCATAATTACATGATGGCCACACATATTTTAGACCTACAGTGGCAAGGTGGGTTCCAGCCCCACACAGGTGAGGGTGCTTTACAGTACCGGTACATGCCATTCAACCTGTCATTAACATATATATACTGTACAACAATAAGCAGAGCAGCAAGACATCATCACAGTGATGAAGTGAAGCACAAAATGAATGCAACTAATGACACAACTAACCGCCTGAGCCGCAATCTTCTCCCAGTCCAGTTTTGCTTCCCTGGGTGGCTCAATGTCCTTCGAGGGGGTCTTTTCGATGTGCTCTATCTCTCCCTCCAGTGAACGGATATCTGCCTCAAGTTCCAACCTCCGTCCCTCTTTTGTCTCCTCCTCTTCATCTGTGGACTGCAAGAAAAGGAGGGAGGTGGTGAGATAAAAATTAGGCAATCATCATCAAAATAATTGACATGTCAATCCTTACTGTAACTATAGTTATGGTCATTGTTGCTGTTAACCCAGTCTGTCTGGCTGAGCAGAACCACTTATCACAGGCAAGCAATAGCGCTGTCCCATGCAGTGAACTGATGTTCCCTTGCAGCAGAGCATTACCACAGCAAGGCACGGTGAACAGTGCGGACGCTTGGTTTCTGGATGGAGGCTGCATTTGCATCTCTCCATCCAATTAACAGGGGCACCACAGTAGGCTCCATTTTACCCTATTACAGTAATCCCTCAATTATCCAACATAACAGAGCCGAGGGCATGTCCAGGTAATGGCTCCATCCAGATAACAGACTTCTCTCCTGGCCCCCTTCGTTCATAACCTAATTCTGAAACCCAGTGTAAGAGGCCACAACAGTACATCGTACAACATTTGTTCCTGTTGTTTAACACTATCTGGTCAAGCAGACCTATAAATCACAGCCAAGCAATTACCATGGTCAAGCAGATCCATCAACCACAGACAAGCAATCACCACTGGGTAAACCACCCAGCCAGACAGGGTGGCACCACCAGGGCATTCCCGCCCGGCCAGGCAGATGTTCGTGCGACCATTATTTCCACCCCGATGCGAGGATTTTGTCTGGATAACATGGAAAAATGTACAAAAAATTATTTTGAACAGCCAGATCACAATGTCCAGGTAATGGCCATCCGGATAATAGAGGGATTACTGATTATATGGTTACAACCCAGCATTGTAAATGGTTGCCTGGATTACAGAAAACCATTTGGCTAGTCACTCGATACAGAGTCACCTGAAATGGAAAGACGAGTAAAAGTTGACAGGAAGGATGGGAGGCTATAGAAGGAGATGAAGGCAGACATAGAAAAACAGGGTGGATGATGGATGCCCCCCCTACAGTACTACCCTTGTAATTAAAGTAAACCCTTAATATAATGGACAATATACTGTACATCATGAATCCTTCCTTTAATGAACAGTTTAGCATTCACAGAAATGTCTTATATTTAGAATAAACCCTGAACATCCTCACTCTCCCTTTCGTTTACCAGACTTATCTCAAGGTTAGATTAATGCACTCTGGCCTGTCCAGTCTGACATGCAAGCATTAATGAACTTCTCAGCAACCATTCAGTACAGAGAGACTACTACAGATCAATCATGGAAAGTTGCTATTTGATGAACAAAGCCAATAAATGCAAGCATGTCGGAGCTTTAAAAAACAAACAAACATATACCCTATTTCAGTTCTTACTTCTCTGTTACCTATTTTTCTCATGTTAATATATAAACTGTGTCCCTGAGTGTGAGGCCAAGGGAGGCTAGGTTTACAATGGAAGAGCTGAGAGGTAGGATGGGACTAGCATGTACTGGTGTTGTGATGAGGAGGGGAAGATTGAGATGGTTTGGGCATGTTGTGAGGGTGGGGGATGATAACTGGATGCAGAAAGTGAGAAGTGTTAATGTTAGGGATTGGGTAACAAGAGGCTGACTGAAGAAGACCTGGGACGAGATCATTGAGTATGACCTCAAGGATAAAGGACTAAACAGGGAAGCCGCCAGATTACAAGCAGCACGGAGAACCACCATTAGCTGACCATGGCCAATACATGCAAGCACGTTGGAGCCTTCAAAAACGAAACAAAATGCAACATTCCATCTGTGGGTTTAGCATAGTACTGTATATGTTTTTGCTTAATATATGTACCAGAACCTATGGTTAACTTGTAAATGAAAGGCCTTGATGTTTTATATCTAAAAGTACAAATTATGGTTTCCATGGACTTCTGGTTATAATGGACTTGATTTCCTCCCATTTAGCCCATTCTAATTAGGTAGTAGAAGGCTGGTTACCATCAATCCTGGGAGGTACTACCATGAGAGTAAAATGTGGCTACAAGTTTGGTAACTAGACAAATTATCATCATTCTCAGGCAGGAATCACTCAACCACTAGTACAGGTGTTTAGTGATCAGTTTTCTGAGTGACATTACACAGAGTCCGGCCTCAGACTCTCACATTCACGAGAGTCAGAGTCCAGCCTCAGACTCTCACACTGTTACAAATCTCATGACACATCTCAGATTTCTTTCTTCCAGTTTCCAGCAATTATCTGAATATAATTAACATAATTACAGCAGGTGGTTCTGACATTAGGTTTCGTTTCCAATCCAAAGAAATCATCTGCTGCATCCTGGCCAACCCTAAGATGGGGATTTTTAAAGAGGAAACATGACATCATTTTCAAGTTGTTATACTATGTTATGCCATGTACTCCACTGATAAGAGGGCTTTTCTTCTGTAATCATGCAACATAAGACGAAGAACTGCCACCACCTTTTACCTCAGTATCTGGTGCTAATGCCTTGTGCTTCCTCATTAAGTCCCTCAACCTGACTCTCCTCTCCTTCAACGTGCTGGCTTTCCACTCCTCATGCACGGCATCAACCAGTGTACGTCTCTCGTTTGTAATCCCTGACAGACAATTGGTTTGTATTATCAGCCATTACTGTTATTACCTTTACTTAATTTATAAATGTGAGTGTGAATAGTCAAGAGTAACAGCGATGGGCATGGGACTGTTAAGGAATGTGTATGGGTTGCATTGAGTTAACAGGACAAGGAACAGTACAGTAATTTGGGAAAAAAATACTGTTTTTAGAAATAATCATCATCACTGTCATCATTACCATTATCAACCATCATTGTTGTCATTGTTTCTGTAGTTATCACTGTCATCATCATTACAATAACACTGACAATGATGCACTGCACTCACAAGGCCGTATGCGCGTGGTATAAAGATCCAGGCAGCCTCTCTCCACCTTCAGTTTGGCGTCCTCATTCATAGGTGCAGCATTCATCCCGCTACTGCTCTTGAAGTATGGCACGGAGAAGTTTGTGATACGCAGCGATGGCTTCACTCCACTGCCGCTTTTGTAGGATGCCTCACGTAACTCTTGGGATTGCTTAATCTTCTGCAGAACCTCAGCCTGAGGGAGGGAGGAAGTGGGGTGATATTTTGCCCACTAAAGAGGTTTCTAACATACATTCCTTGCCAGTACATTTTCCTACATTGCTAATATTCGTTTATATGTTGTTGACGTAAACCATGTGTATGTGGAGTTCTATGGAGAGAGAGAGAGAGAGACAGGCTAGTAGGGAAATTCAGAAACATTGCAGTACGGTATTAATGTGGATGTGCTGAAGAGTGAGAGATTGAGCAGGACACTGTATACAAATGAAGTGGAGAGACAGATGGGGGGGAAACTCAAAATAAGATGGAAGGAAGAGGTGGTGAGGTATATGTTTGATGGTGGTGTGAGATGGAGAAAGGGCAACTTCATGGAAGAGACATGGGGATATAGAGATGCTTTTGTGATGTCCATCCCCTCTGGAATTATGGAGTCTGGCAATAAACAAATACTGAATTTCGACGGGTGATTATACTTTTCTTCCATATGCATAACTTCCATTATTATCATCAGAATCCAAATCATCTTTACGTCTAATGCTCTGCTCCCTCCTAAGAATACCAACACAGAAAATGGCTGCAACAGAAGTACCTCCAGGTTACCTTATCCACACAACTTTCAACCTATTCCTCTTCCCACTCTTTCTTCAATGTGCTGTTCCACTCTCACAACATGTAAGATCTACCTCTACCAATACTGCCCACTATATTTTTTTCTGTACACTTTCTTTGGCATCTTATCTATGTGCACTCTTTGTACCTGTCCATACCATCTCAGTATACTCCTGTTTACACACTCATCAATTCCACACCTCACTCCTATACCTGTGAGATGAAACCCTATTTATAATCCTGCCTGGCACTACATTCAGCAATAACCTTAGTCCACACCTGGTGCGCTATGAAATTAAGCCTTCATGTGGTGGCACCAATATATCCAGGCAGCTCCACTTTCAGGTTAAACAAATATCCCCAAACTTCCTTCCTATCCACCCAAAACGAGGATGGGCAACTGCAGGAAAGGGGCAACTTCTGCCTGCAGTTCACCAGGTTCATGTCCAGTTGAACCTGGGCACTATTACTACTGCTGCTACTACTACTACTACTACTACTGCTACTACTATTATTACTACTGCTACTACTATTCCTACTACTTCTACTAACTACTCTCACCTTAACTTGGTCTAGATTTTCATCCTTTTGCAGCCTATCTGATGCACCTTAGTGGCAGGATGACAATATTGTGGCTCTACATTCTTTCCATTGCACTTCTTCTTGACTAGCATCATTTTTCAGTATTGTAGTTACTTATTGTTACAACTTAGCATTCAAGACAGGGAGGTGACAATTTTAGACCAAACTGGGTAAAAACAATATACTGCTACTACACTCTTTTTACTCAAATCTGGCCTAGAATTATGATGAGTTGTAACGCTGGCTTAACAATAGAACACCACAGTAGTTGTTAAGCAGTGATATGGGAAGGACGTAGAGCCATAGCACTGTTTTTTCCCACCAGCGAGTCAGCCATGCAAAATAAGCTATAAAAGGACAAAAAACTAGGCCAAGTTAGAGTGTGAAAAAGTGTATACTACTACAGCGATGACGATGACAACAATGACTATGACTACTACTTCTAATACTGTTACTATTACTATGTCTACTACTGCTATCTACCAACCTGTCTTTCTTTATTTGTGACCAAAACTTTGGTCAATGCCTGGCGCCTCTGCTTGAACCTCTGCTGCAGTGCCCGGTTCAGTGCCAGGGTCTTGTACACTGATGGTTCCATGTTTAACAGCTCCTTCATGTTGTCCCCTTCTGCCTCCGAAGGCATCGTGCTGCCCGAGTACTCCGTCCTCGGCCCCAGAGATTCATAGCCCTCAGAAACTGCAAGTATCAAGAAAATCCACTGCAAATCTAAAGAGAATCCCATTTAAATATACTGGTAAAGGAAATCCCCTACCTAAGCCAGCGCAGCTCTTGGAACCTTAAGAAACTGCCATACCTACACCACTGGAGCTCAGGTGGGATGGCTGGTATGGCGCCCTGATTGCAGGATACTTGGCCCAGACACCACTGTTCAAGTCCAAGAGGAGGCCACAAGTTTTTCTATCAGGTAAATGCTACCAGGGGCATTGATCAGTCTCCTAGGGGCATAGATCAGTCTCGTAGGGGCACAGATCAGTCTCGTAGGGGCACAGATCAGTCTTCTAGGGACACAGATCAGTCTTGTAGGGGCATAGATCAGTCTCCTAGGGGCACAGATCAGTCTCCTAGGGGCACAGGTCAGTCTCCTACTCTTAAATGCTCTGAGATAACAGTATTCTACCCTTGGGCCCCTACACTCGGAAGACATTTTTTTTTTTTTTTACTTCAATCTATGCCATCTTTTTTAAAACTCATTCTTGCCCCTAACTATCATGCTGTTTGTGCCAAAGAACTGCAGCATCAACCCCAGACAATGTGCAGATATAAAGTAAATTCCATATCTATGTTACTGGAGCTCTTGGAATCCAGGAACATACTCAGTGTCTTCCATCCATGCCATTATTTTTTTATGTTCATTTTTGTCATTCACCATCATGCTGTTTAGCCGTGCGGAGAGGGTGGACAATGAAAGACTGACTAGAAGAGTGTATGTGTGTGAAGTGAAGGAGAGGACGAGGGGGAGACCAAGGATGAGATGGATGGATTGATGGTTGACGAGGAAAGACATATGAGAGGAGGGTATGAGTTGGAGGATGGGGAGCCAAATGATGCAGGACCGGGCAACATGGAGACGATTTGCTTATGGTCACCTCTTATGGGATTAAGGTGTCCAACAATAAAGAGACATACTGTTTGTGCCAGAGAAGAGCAGAATCAACCCCAAGGAATCACAACTCTAAGAACCTGCAGACACAGAGAAAATCCTCTGCCTATGCCAATGCAGCTCTCACAACCTGCAAGCACAAATAAAACTCTCTTTCATACTGCTGGTGTCAGAAAACCATAAAGTCAGCCCAAAGGTAATACAGGTAGCAGAAAATAATGCCAAACAGGATGCACTAAACAGGGGAGTTTCTTGTCTTTCAAGGTTCTGAGACCTGCAATGGCTTAGATTTGGGATGAGGATATTTGTTGGTTCAAACGGACAAGAATGATATTGATCAGATGGATGTGTAGTGCATCCTGGAGGGGTTAAGATTGCTACTGAATAGTTAAGAAGGATGGGATTTGAATGTATTAGTGCTGTGGTGCATGGTTTAGGCACATGTGAGAATGAAAGATGACAACTGGGTGTAGAAGATGAGAGGTGTGAACGTCAAGCGTACAGTTGTGAGAGGAAGACCAAAAGAAGACCTGGAACGAGGACATATGACCACAGGGATAAGGGACTGAATAGGGAGACTGGCAGAGATTGAGCCAATTGAAAAGCCACCATTAGGTGACCAAGGCCGAAGCATGCAAGCGTGCTGGAGCCTCTACACATAAAATAAAATGAAGCAAGCAAGCAAAATTAAACATTAGGGAAGTGGTGCCCAAAAGCCTGCTAAGCCAATGAGTATATAATCCTTGGACTCACTGATCCATGGTTGTAGCCGGGCCGGTGGACTGGCCACATTCACCAGAGACTCCCGCACCTCTTCTCTTAGATCTGTTGAAGCTGCTGAGAAGATAGGCAGGAGACAATTATAAAAGCACACCACTGTCACAACAATGTATTTGTCTAATGCTGTGGAGAAGAAAAGGGGAAGAAACTTATACAGCAACAGTGCATGACTGTCACTATAACGTATACTGTACCTCTAACCTGACAAAGATCCCTAACTGCTTTCCACTCAGTTGATGGCCAGAATGGTGATCTGATTTAATTACCTATCAAATTACCTTGTAACTAAGTCTCTACAAATATTATGCAACCAAGACTTCGTGTCCACCTTGTGGGACTGGCCAAGAAAACCAACCAATTTGAGGTCTCTTTATTTCAGTTTCTTTTTTTTTTTCTTCCCCCCCCCCCCAGAGTAAGGATGTTATTTTTTTTGTCTCTTTATTTCAGAGTATGGTTTTTTTTTTCCTGTATGTAATATGCTTTCCCTTCTTCTGTTCATCATCTGGAGGAAAAAAAAAAAAAGTGCCACAAATTACCGTACCATACTCATATTAAAAAAACACACACCCACAGTCCTACGAAATACAGTAAGACCTCGACATAACGGACTTCGATAGACCAGAATTCGCTTTTATCAGAATTGAGGAGCTACTGGACTAAAATCCTATATATCGGAAAAAGTCCAATAAAGCCAGGAGCAGTCCGGAATACCTGACCACTTCAGCTGTGTTCACCACTATAAGGTATATAAAAGACATGTCTATCAGTGTACAATACAGTATTATTATTATATATTATACCATTTGACTATTGTAGTGAAGGTATAATACAGTACAGTACTGCAGTGGTAGTGAATACAGTTTAAAAACCTTTGGTGCAATCCAGACAAAAATCTGATATATTGGAAAAAGTCCGGGTCAGCAGGGGGAAAGTGCGGTCTCTTTTATCGGAATTTCCCTTTTTTCGGAATGGCCTGGGCCTCAATTAGTCCGTTATAGTGAGGTCTTACTGTAAACATAATTCCAGTACAGTACAGTATTTAGGTATAATTATTCTCCCATCAACAATACTGCTTTCCTTAGTCACCATATCCATCTATCTATCTACCTATGGATTCCGTAACAGGTGGCCACAAACAGATCACCTCTATACCACCCTGTTCTCTAGCATTTGGCTGACCTCCCTTTAACTCATCCTCCTCTCACATATAAAACATCCTACTGAATAAGATGAAATATTTTCTTTACTAAAAGTTAACCCCTTCAGCCTGATAATGTATTCTATACTTCACTCTTCCTACTGTCAGTAAGGTTTATTTTTCTTAGGTCAAAATTTTCACATTAAAAGTGTTACAATAAATAAATTTTTTACTGCTACTAATCCTTTAGTTGAATAAAAGTGCTTGGACACTGATGTCTAAAATACAAAATCATGTCACGCTACTGAAGGGATTATCAAGAAAAAGTTATCTAAAAACTGCTACATATAACTGGAAAAAGTTATCTAAAAACTGTTACATATAACACGAAAATGTTATCTAAAAAATGCTACATATAACAAAGGCTTTATGTATTGAATGGACACAGTTACAGCATGTGGGTGTATTCTACTATCAGTTCTGTTGTCATTCAGTCATCATAACCACCATTATCTAAACTTATCACTTCTCTCTACAATACATGTACATATTACTGGTTACCAAAGAACAGTAACAGTATAAAAAAAATATATATATCAGTATACACTGGTGTATAGATATAGATAGATATATAGATAATAAAGAAAAATAAAAAATTAACTTAAGCCCTTCAATCCAATCATGCCTTTTTCAAACCACAGTGCAAATTCTCAAATCCGAAATGGCTGAGTCCAAAAGCTACATGAAAAAAGGATTATTTCAGAAAGTGGACCCATAAGGATAACTATAAGAAAATCAAGTAAGTATAAAAAAATAGCTTACAATACAGTGGACTGTACATGCCATGATGAACTCTGTAATAGTAACAGATCACCTGCTCTACTTGTCTGCCAATAAATTATCTATTTGTTGCTAGACGCCTTAATCCCGCAAAAGGGTGACCACTTGTCCTCTGAATTAGCTATTTTAAGGGGAAGGGCACTAACCCTCCACCAACCCACTTGTCAACAGATGGGGAATAACTTTGTCTTCAAATATGTACTGACTGTGAGAACATATGATATCATCACCCACCTACTGCTTGAAAAATGCTTTGGAAATTGAAAGAACTGCAAGAAATGGAATGAAGAAAAAGAAAGTAACCCAAATGACAAAAAATCATCAAGAAGGAACCATTTAGAAGACAAGCCCTCCAGAACAACAACAAAACCAAAATTATTAACTTGGAATAGATTTTCATCTTTTTGCAGGTAACTTGACACAGCTCAGTCGTATGAAGAAAATAATGCTGCGGCTCTACATCTTTTCCACAGCACTTTGTAAATAGTACCATATTCTAGCATTAATCTATTGCTACAACAGAGCATTCTGGACAGACATGTCAACTTTGAGCCGATAGACAAAAAAAGTTAACAAAAAATAAACATGCACACAGCACTTCTCTGTGACTAGCATCATATTCTAGCATTAACCTGTTGATACAATTAAGCAATGACAATAGAATGATGGACACTGGGTACTTGGGCCACCTTTGAGTAAGACGAGCATAATAAACATTAAAAAATGAATGTAAATACTGAAACCGTGAAGGCTGACTCACCACTGGGCGATAATGGGCCGCTGTCCACGTTGGGGAAGCCCTGACGGAACTGGTTACCGTACCTGGCCCTGAGCATCCTTGCCTCCGCCTCCAACTGGGCCACCTGTTCCCGTGGGGGCCCATCCTCAATATCAGCGTCATCATCGTAATTCGCCTCCTCCATCACTGGCTTCACCCCACTTATGCCTGGCTCTGGCTTTGCCTCCATCATGTATTTTCACTGTTGGTTAAATAATTATGGTTACAGGTTACAGGAAATGTGAGACAACAATAATTACTGTACTGTATAATAAGCATTATCATCATCGTAATTCACCTCCTCTGTCACTGGCTTCATCTCACTTCTAACTTAAATTAATCAGCCTGATCTTAGCCTTATTTTTGATATTCTTGAGATGACTCTTGGATTGTCTGATTTTTTTTTTCATATTTGCTAAAAAAATGGTAAAAAATAATAACAATGTCCTAAAACTGACATTTGCCTTGAAAAATAAGGGCATCATATGATTACCAACAGAGTGTAGTGGCAGGCAATGCATAGCTGATTGACCACGAGCACTGGTAATCTGGCATGAGAGGCATCACCTATGCTTTGTACCTAGGGCAAAATGCACATAGGCGTAGTAACACTGAATCAGACATCCGAAAAAATTCAGTAAATGCCTGAAAAACTTGCATACTTTTTAGAACATCAATCTGGGTCCAATGAGGCTGGATTTCATGGCAAATGGGGCGAAACGGTGAAGAAAAATAATCAGCCACCCCAAACAAACCTAACCTTAGTACAATGGAAACAAATAATCAGTCATATTTTGATCTCAAGACATAAAGAGAAAATCTAATATAAATGAAACAAAAAAACACTGCAAATTAATCCGGTGAAGCCCATCATGATAAATTTTACTGTTTTTTAAGTTGATAAGCGTAACCATGGAGATTTCTCACACCAACCTTTCTACATCAATGATCTCAAAATGTCAAATGATGAGTCTCCTGCTGACACTGCACATACACAGCAACCAATCTCATAACACAGCAACACTCCACACAGTAATTGTCAAAATATACTTAAAAATAAAACAAGGAGAGAATTCAGATGACGCTCCCCTAGTCAACTCTATCACAGATTACGGGTTATATTTGCTACCCTGACCCTTTAACTACTGCTTATATAGAAGATTTATACAGGTTTACCATATTATTCATTTATATTACCCTGTGGTAGTATACATTTCTCTCTATACTGTTTTTGTTTATCTATTCGGTAATTCAGTAAACATTAAATTCTTAGTACATATTGCGTAGTATTTGCTTCCCTTCTCCACATACCTATCAACCCGCCCAGCCGCGTAGGGTGTATTGTCTAAATCTCTCTCAATTTGTGGCTTTTAGATCCGTGGAGGCTGTTAACTGGTACCACATTGACCATTAAAACAGGTAATACGATCGGAAGAACGATAAGAGAGATATAAGGATGGGTTCAGAGCTGTACAGTCATTTTGCATCAGATAATCGTTGCGGTCGGAGGTGACAGTCACGCAGCAAATAATCGGTGGTGCAATACTTAAAGAAAATCAATTGAGACCGTACTGAATACACTAACGCAAGTTTCTGTATCTGTTCCGCAAATTTATAACCGAACAAACAACGAAAATGATGTAAATCCGGAAACAGTCACTGGAACTTTTTTTTTTTTTCGACACTACATCCTGGAAGTTCTCTAAAATACTCCAACATGAAAGTACCGTATCGAATTCTCGTGGTAACCTTACTAATTTTTGTATCCGAGTGCCGTGACCTCACCTCTGCCTCCCCGAGTGCCCCCCAGGCCGAGGTCAAAAGTCAATCGAGGTCAGGTGATGGCCCCGATACAAGCCAAGAACCTGGATCATCTCGGGTCAAGCCTGGAAGAAGCCCAGAAGAGGATGGACTGAGGGAGTTTGCGCAGATTAGGCGGAAATTAGAAGAAATGGACAGTGAAAGGTAAGGAGAGAGAGAGAGAGAGAGAGAGAGAGAGAGAGAGAGAGAGAGAGAATGCATATGTGAGATTCATGAAGGAGAGAGGGAAGAATATTCATTGAGAGAGAGAGAGAGAGAGAGAAAATGAATGAATGATGCACGCTCAAGGTTAGATGTGTTAAGACAGAGTTGGGTGAATGGCATTTTTTTTTTTTCACTTGTTTTATTTTTTCGTTTTGTTTCTTCCATAGTATTTTGAATGTTGCACAATGACTGGGTCGTGAATGGGAGAGAGAGAGAGAGAGAGAGATGAGTCATGGTCACCGGATATTCAATGGACAAACCCATGTATAATTTTAGGACGTTATTTCATTTGTTTGTTTGTGGTGTTAGCAGACGGATTTATTTGACATAGGAGAGGACTTCCGTAGCAGTGGCAATATCGTGTAGAGAGAAACCTTTATTTAACACACGAAGAATCATCCAATATATTATCATTATGCCGAGAATCGAACCCGGAACTCTCAGGTGAAGGCCAGGCAGCAGTCCACTACGCCACGACCAGGTAAAATAATCTCACAATATCTTACATTATCACAGTCTTGTAACTTTGCCCCTCCCCCCCCACTGTGGGTCTGAAGAGGATGAGATAACCCTCTGGCACACGCATAGTGGTAATATATTCAATGTTGTGGTGGTGATAGTAGTAGTAGTAGTAGTAGTAGTAGTAGAGTTGTAGTAATAGTACCGTAGTAAGAGTAGTAGTAGTGGTGGTGGTGGTGGAAGTCGTAGTGGTAGTAGTACTAGTTGTAGCAGTAGTATTGGTAGTATTAACAGTAGTAGAGTTGTAGTAATAGTAGCAGTAGTAGTGGTTGTGGTTGTGATGGTGATGATAGTGGTGGTGGTGGTAGTAGCAGTAGTAGTAACAACAGTAGTAATAATAATAGTAGTAGTTAGTAATAGTAGTAGTAGTAATTAGTAGTAATAGTAGTAGTGGTAGTAGTAGCAGCCTCAGGTTCCTCTGAATCGTGAATCATTCTCCTTCTGCGGGCTAGGGAGGTAGGTGAGGGACGTGTGTATAGCCAGGCAGTGGATCCGCCTGGTATTATCCATGCCAGCACACGAAGGCCTTCCTCTCCACCACCCCCTCGTAGTGAAGGGGTTAATGAAGGCCGTAGCTAACCCCTCCACTGGGTAGAGTCTCGCGAGCTGAATGAAAGCGTCTGAACATGGTTAGAATGCAAGGAAAAATGTACACGAGTTGAATAGGGTGATTTTACACACACACACACACACACACTTCCGGCGTCCTTTGAGTTTATGTACTGAAGTGTGTGTGTGTGTGTGTGTGTGTGTGTGTGTGTGTGTAAAATATAAATAGATAGATAGGTAGATAGATACAGAGGAAATATGAAAACTACGTATGTATGTAAGTATTTAAATATGTACGTGTGTGTATGTAGGTGTGTCTGTGTATGTGTTATCTCCACAATCTACACCCTTTATCACAAGTTCACCCCCCCCCCTTGCTTATCATCAGCGTCTCATGGTCTGTGTATCTATGTAACTCCTGATTCCCTTGCACTTGCTCAAAGACTTAAGGAAATACAGAGCCCCTTCATTACGAGAACCGCCTTGAACCCCCTCTCTGGACGATTTTATTTAGCTGAGAGAGTGTACCCTTGTATGGTGGGAACAGCTCTAGTATTATTGTGCTAGCTAACTTTAGATGATTGTATGCTGGAGAGAGAGAGTGAGAAAGAGACAGACTGACAGACAGAGACAGTCATTCAGTCGAGAGGAAGTCACGTGAACCTAAGAGAGAGAGAGAGAGAGAGAGAGAGAGGAGGGGGAACCTGAGAGTTTTAATACCGTATTTTTTTTCGCTTCAGGCCCCACTTCAGGCAATCCCTCCCCATCCCTGGCGGCAGAACGGAATCCATGGCCAGGCAGACCCGCGCCAACTTCCTAAACCTGTTGGAATTGTACCTCCCCTCCCCCACGGTGGCCAACCCAGCCTGCCGCAGGGACCTCTTGGCCATCTTGCTTGCTATGGTCGACTTGAAAAACCCCTTCAATTTTTGGGCCATGAACTGTGAGTGTATGGTTCAGTTAGATGTAATAATAATAATAATAATAATAAAATAGTAATAATAATGATAATAATAATAATAATGTTTTCTTGCAGTGGTCGACTCTTGGGGCAAACTTCCAGACGGTATGTTTATCGGCAACGTGAAGGCGTATGGCTTCTTCCACGAGTGTTTGAATATTCGCGTCAACCAACCCCAAAACGCCTCCACTGAGCTCCAATCCACCTCCATTCCACCTCCATACCTGCATTTCAACCTCCACGAACCTCATCAAACCCTGCTGTATCCGGAACAGTATGTGTATGATCAGGAAGATGGGGTTCAGAAGATTAGCAGGCTGCAGGATACGTTGTTGTTTGCTGACGACCATAAGAAGCTGGTTTCGATGGCTGCGTTCGTGGATTCGTCTGATTTTGAAGACCTGGAGTCCAGTAATGACACGGTGGATTTTGAGGGCCAGTACTGCCTGCTGGGATACACAGTGAAGTAAGTGACTGATTTATAGGGCTTTATTGAGACCAGCACATGAGGCTTCGTAGCACCCACCAGTGGCGTAGTCAGGTTTCGACGGATGGGGAGGCCGAGCACTAATTTAGGGGGACCCAATGCTATACATCGTCCACAAATTAAATCACCCAAAATTTCAATGGGAGGGCCGAGGGGGAGGGGGCCAAGGAGCTGACTGTGGGGCCTGGGCTCCCCCCCCCCGTAACTACGTTACTGGTATCCATTGCTTAGTGGTTTATGTTGTATAACACATGTAGGTGGCTATTGAGTGACAAGACAGGCCTAATGGCTTCCTGTAACCCAGGAAACCATTTACAACGCTGGGTGGTGACCGTATAACCAAACACCAGGGTGATGTGGAGCTCCCGATGGTGCCCCTGTTAACTGGGTGGAA
>NC_137020.1:32433962-32453962 GCF_032717465.1 Coenobita brevimanus
CCCAAACTCTACAGCCCCACCACTTTCCCCTCTCCTCTTCCAGACTACTACCGCCTCTAGCCCTGACGGTAGTCCTGGTAGCCTGCCTCCTGAGCCTCGTCGTCTCCGGTCCTCTCACTCCGTCTCTGGAACCCTCGCTCCTTCGCTGGTGTCGACATAATTGGTGGATGGACGTCACCTTGCTCTTCAACCTCTTCAGTCCGCATATGGCGAAGTTAGGACCGGAGTATGGCGGCATGGCGGTAGGGTTTGGCGTGTGTTTTGATTGATTGGCGTATAGCACACACACACACACACACACACACACACACACACACACACACACACACACACACACACACACACACACACACACACAGCTATGGCGGCACCGCGGTAGGATTTAGCTAGTGTTTTGATTGATTGGAGTATAGCACACACACACACACACACACACACACACACACACACACACACACACACACACACACACACACACACACAGATAGAGGTATGGCGGAATGTAATTTTCTCTTGCATAATAATGGCCATATACTTTGCTTCATGTCTTCTCAAACTACACTCTTTATCTAACCCACTGCCTACCCCCATTCCTGCCTCTCCCCTGCCTATCCATCTCATCTGCCTACCCCCTCACCTGCCTAACTTCTGCCTATCCCTTGCCTACCCACAGTGCCTGCCCCACGCCTGGTACGTGGACGTGGATATGCAGCTCTTCATCTTCATGCCTCTCTTTCTCCTGCCTCTATACTACAAGCCGAAGATGGGTAAGAGAGAGAGAGAGAGAGAGAGGGTAGTGAAGATAAGATGATAGTGGAAGTGATAGTGATAAATAGTAGTATGGTTGATAATAATAGCAATAGTAATGCATTGGAATTGTAGAAGGAATAGTGCTAAGATAGTAAAATAGTAACTGAAGTGGTCATACTGATGGTAGTAGTAGTAGTAGTAGTAGTGATAACTAGTAGTAGTATTAGTAGTGATAGTAGTAGTAGTAGTAGTAGTAGTAAGTAATGTAGTAGTAATGCAACAACAGCAGATACCACCACCACCACCACTACAACTACTACTACTACTACTCCTACTACTACTACTACCACTACTACTACTACTACCACAACAACAACAACAACAACTACTACTACTACTACTACTACTTTTTAACCACCACGACCCCCCCAACAGGTCGTGTGTGGCTGGTCGTGGTAACCTTGGTCTCCCTGGCCATCCCTGCCATCATCATAGGAGTGGACGATCTGTGGCCCACCAACATGATCATTGCAGAGTGAGTAGGCTGCATTACACACACACACACACACACACACACACACACACTCTCTCTCTCTCTCTCTCTCTCTCTCTCTCTAAGTCCATCAAACTAACAAATAAATAACAAAAAAAAAAAAAAACATATTTCTCTCTACAGTCAGTCCAAAAATAACAAAGTCCTCCATTATTTCCTTCTACAGTCAGTCCAAAAGTGTGGAGTACAACCAGAAGGTGTACGTGATGCCGTGGACACGTGCAAGTTCGTACCTGGTGGGGGCGTGGGTCGGCTACCTCATTTACCTGGCCAGGTGTGACCCCTCCATCGCCAGGCTGAGACGGGTAAGGAGAGAGGGAGGGTTAGGTAAGGTTGGATTAGGTTAGGGCAGGGTTAGACAAGGTTAGATTAGGTTAGGCAATAGGGTAGGTTAGGAGGAGACTTTGGGGTAAGGTAGGGTAAGGTAGGGTAGCGTAGGGCAAGGTAGGGTAGGGTAAGATTGGGTTTAGGAGCAGGGTTTGGATATGGAGGGTAGGATAGAGTTGGTCTGTGTTTATTCATATTGTTCACTGGGATATGGGGGTGGGGGAGAAGGAAGGGTATGACATAAAGAGTACTAGGAAGGGAGAAGGAAGGGTGTAATATAAAGAGTACTAGGAAGGGAGAAGGAAGGGTGTAACATAAAGAGTACTAGGAAGGGAGAAGGAAGGGTGTAATATAAAGAGTACTAGGAAGGGTGAGTGCATAGTTCCAGGTGAGAGATCAATTGGTATTCAGAACGGTGTCAGTGGAATCTCTCCCCGACCATCACTGCTGCCTAATGACCCAGGCGTGACATTGAGGTTGATGTGATGGCAGGTGAATGGTGGCACAGGGGTAAGGGGTATTGGAAGGGGTGGTGGTGGTGGTGTTGGAAGGGTTAAAGGTGGTGGTGGTGTTGGAGGGGTTTGTGGTAGTGGTGGTAGCGACAACGACCATGGCGGTTATAGTGGAGTTACTAGTGATGATGTTGACGATGATAATAATAATAATGAAAAGGATTATGAAGATGATATTTGCACATTCCTTTATTTCCCCTTCATTTTCCTTTTCAGTGGCAGGTGTGGGCAGGCTGGGGCATCTCTACGGGCACGGCGCTAGCGGTTCTGTTCGGCATCGCTCGCTACAACCACGTCAGTCTTACGGGAACGGTACCGATCATGTCGCAAACGGAAGCGGTGATTTACGGCGGTTTGCATCGGGCGGCGTGGGCGGCAGCGGTGGGGTGGGTGCTGCTGGCGTGTCACTGGGGATATGGAGGTGAGAGAGAGGGATCGGGGGTGTAGATAGATAGATAGATAGATTGATGGATGGATAGATATTTATACTATGGTGTGTGTGGGGGGGGGATGTGGGAGAGAGTGATTGATGGTGAATGAGGGATGAAGGTTAGGCTCTGTGTGTCATTCCATTCACTTCTATCTATCTATCTATCTATCCATCCATCCATCCATCCATCTATCTGTCAGTCTGTCTATCTATCTACCCATCTATCTATCTATTTTTATCCGTCCAGGTCCCGTCAACTGGATTCTCTCTCACCCACTATGGCAGCCCCTGAGCAGACTGACTTACACCATATACCTGACTTCCATTCCCGTACAAACAGCAATATTTTACTCCACACAGCGCACCACCTACTTCACCATCTACCTGAAGGTGTGTATAGGCAGTGTTAACCAGCTGTTGTTTAGCGGGCACCATCTGTTGTAGTATGTAGGTGTGTAGACGGCATTTACGAGCAATATTCTGATTAGCTTCTCAAAACAGGTACTCCTTTATCTTTTACGTTAATTATCCATAGGTAGAGTGTGTTCTGCCATTGTTTATCACCTGTAGTATTTTTATTTTATCATGGCGAAATTGAGTCTCCATAATGACAAACTCTGGGGTATTTCTCTTATAATATTTACAAGTTACAGTCTGTTGATCTTGGTAAAAATGCGTCTCCCCATAACTACAAACTATACGGTGTTTTTCTTGTATTCAAAAGTATAGCCTGTTTGTTTCATCTTGGCAAAACTGAGCCACGTATTCAAACACACACTCTCCTGTCTCTTTTACGGTGTCCAAAATCTCGCTAAATATTCTTAATCTTAGCTCATTTGTGCTTTATGTGTTTATTTCTTTGAGTTAATGTTAGCAAGCGTCTGTTTTTTTTTTATAATCTATCCACCTATCAATCTATCTATTGCCAGACGCCTTAATTCTGTAAGGGGTGGCCACAAACAAATCGCCTCCATGTCGCCCTGTCCCCCGCCATTTCATTCATTCATTAGAGATTGTGAAATATTCTTAATCTTTGCCAAAACGAATCCCACCTTCAGTTTAAAACAATATTGATTTTATTTCTTTCCATGATGCTTTTATGTCTGTTATTTAAGGTTACTGAAGAGTTTATTATTATTATTATTAATTATTATTATTATTATTACTGCTACTACTACTATTACTACTACTACTGCTACTGCTACTACTACTACTACTACTTCTACTACTGCTACTATTATTATTATTATTATTATTATTATTATTTTATTACTCCCACTACTGCTGCTGCTGCTGCTACTACTACTACTACTGCTACTACTATTATTATTATTATTATTATTATTATTATTATTATTATTTTTACAGATCCAGGAGACGTGTGGTGTCATGCTGGTCGTGCTTGGCGTGTCTTTATGGGTAACTCTGGTCTCTGAGTCGCCCATACTTAGGATTGAAAAGCTGTTATTGACGCCCAAAGGTGAGGGAGAGAGAGAGAGAGAGAGAGAGAGAGAGAGAGAGGAAGGCGGAGGGGAAAATGTGTGTGTGTGTGTGTGTGTGTGTGTGTGTGTGTGTGTGTGTGTGTGTGTGTGTGTGTGTGTGTGATACTTCCCTGAACTAAATAATGTGCTGTATGTAATAATTGTCAACCTATTACACACACACACACACACACACACACACACACACACACACACACAAACTACCCACTAACCCATCCTCACCCTCAGACCAACCCAGCCCTTCTGAGACCAACCCAGACCAGGCCACGGGAACAGCAGGTCAGAGCGAGGTCAGGATAGGCAAAGGAGAGAGTTCGGACGAGGAGGAAGAGGAGGAGCAGCCCGAGGATGAGATTGAAGCCAGCGTAGCAAGCAGTGGTTCAAAGGAATTGTATGGGGGATATAAGAGATTGTAATGGTGTGTGGTTATTATTATTATTATTATTATTATTATAGGATAGCTCCGGGGCGATTGATGATGGGATGAAGATGATGATGATGAGGTTGCTAATGATGCTCTCTCTCTCTCTCTCTCTCTCTCTCTCT
Source organism: Coenobita brevimanus (assembly GCF_032717465.1). Classification (NCBI taxonomy): domain Eukaryota; kingdom Metazoa; phylum Arthropoda; class Malacostraca; order Decapoda; family Coenobitidae; genus Coenobita; species Coenobita brevimanus. The sequence goes on from NC_137020.1 coordinate 32,438,583, forward strand.
CTACTATACTGTAGCCGTAGGATTACCCCACAGAACCAAGTGCTTACCTGTGGTCGACGGGTCAGCTTATCCAGACAGAACGGGCAACAACAATAACTTGGTATTAATATAAACAAAGTGAAAAAGAAAAAACAAGTAATATGCGCAATAAATCGCCAAGGGAGAAGTGTTACGAAGCCTCCCACGTCATCAACACGATCGTCTGTTTACATATGACGTCACAAAGGTGCTACATGTACAAGGGAAGAAGCTCCCTAACTTCTTTTCTTAAGCGATTTATTTGGTTTATTGTACCTTACTGTCCCTCTTGCGTTACATAAATCCTTCCCGTAAAGCCTGCATGAATAACTTACAAAAGGGTATTAAGTGGCCGTATCTAAAAATAAATCGCTAAGGAAGAGGTGTTCGGGAGCTTCCATACCCAGCAAGAATACGAGCTGTAGACAATGTAATCACGTATAATTAGTGTATATTTAAGTATGTTTGTAATTAACTCTTGATTATGCATGTGATATTAGATGGTACGCTGATTTTCGCATTTGAATAATTTTTCAAAGAGATATAAATGAGTTACTTGTGTTTTGATTTTGGTTTTTATTCCTATGGGTGTTTTTTCGAGTTTTTTTTTTCCCCTGATAAAACTGGTCCACTCCCGCAACGAAAATGCTTAATTGTGAGTGGAGGAATCGTTGTTTAGGTGTCTATCTATTTACCACCTGTCTATCTATCTACATTTACGTGTCTACCGTGTGTATTTGTAGTAGTAGTAGTGGTAGTAAAGTAGAAAAAATAATCGGTTTACAATAATATTAAATCTACGCTTTTTTTTACTTGCCTCTCCCCGCTAATAGAAAAACCGTTATGAACTAGTAATTACTAACTCCCACGCCCTCGATAATAGGCCTTAATTACTCTCTCTCTCTCTCTCTAACTTCCTTCAGTTCATTATGGCATTTTCTTTCTCTAACTGCTGTCTTCTCTTTACGTATCTTTTATTGCGTAACTTTCTCAGTTTTTACTGGTGTCTTCCTTGTCATCACTTCCTCCCTCTCTCTCTCTCTCTCTCTCTCTCAAAATATTTACCTTTCCTCCGTTTTTCATTCAAATATTTTCCTTCCGAGGCGAATATACAGTAAAACCCTTTCCTAGACTAGTCCGTGCCCGCCAAAACCTCAGTTCCCACTTGACCGTCGAAGGAGGAGGTCGCCGCTCCCCGCCCCCCACTCCTTCCTAACACTCACATATTCCCTTATTTCCTGTCGTTTTTTTGAGGATATATGCGTACATGTGAACGTATTAATCGTGTGCGTACGTCATAAATCCATTGGTGAGTGTATGGGAGATTTGAAGCTTGTGCAGACTTGAATTTTTGGAGAGTGACAGTGAAATGGAAATTTTGGAAACAGTTGCTCGCAGTTCAGATATTTTTTTGAGTAACTGAAATAGTGTGAAATTTTTGGAGGTTGCAGTGTCTTCGATGTTCCTCATGGGTAAGTGTTTGGTTTAAGATAATGTAAGTAATTCTCTCTCTCTCTCTCTCTCTCTCTCTCTCTCTCTCTCTCTCTCTCATGCAAAACAACCCTCTGTGCAATAATAATCTAATTTCGCGACATTTATCATTTCGGCCCACCATTTAAAATTTAAATTGCAGTAAACTGGGACGAAAGTTAAAACAGTATTCCACTTAAAATTGCAGTAGTAACGGATTATATATATATATGAAAGAGTTGGCAGTAAGCTGTTTAATTTTTTTCCCGTTAAAGCCGTTACTGTGTTTGGTTAATAGGGTTGGTGTGGTAAAGTTAGTTTGGTTTGGTTTGGTTAGATCAGGTGTGGTTTGGTTAGGTTAGATTAGGTCAGGTGTGGTTAGATTTGGTTTGGTTACGTTAGGTTATGTTAGGCTGGAATAGGTTTGGTTAGGTTTAGTTGGGTGTGGTTAGGTTAATTTCCTTTGAGGTTATGGTACTCTTGCAACTAGCCAAAGTTATGCCATTAACATAATATTTTAAACACTGCATCTGCTGCCTTCATTGCAAAACCCTCCACATTCTTCATTTTTCCTCCTCCTCCTCCTTTTCATTAATCTTTTTCATCCTTCCCGTTCTTTATCTTCATCTTTTGATTTCTCTTTCTTGTCTTTCTTTCCCCCTCTTTATCTGCATGTAGGCTATATATTTATCTCTACGTTTACTCGTTCCTTTATGTATCTCCTTTTAGCTTTATATCTAGTGTATAAGCACTCATGAACGTATATATGTACCAACTTATCTATCTATCCGTATACTTTATCCATTTATCGACTCATATCCGCCTATTCATCTATGTATCAATCTATCTACCCACCTATATCTAAATCTATCTATATATACCTACCTATCTGCCTACCTACCTGTCTGTATATCTATCTGCCTACTTACCTATCCATATCCGCATATTTGTATCTATCCATTTATCTACTTACCCATCTCTCCCTATGTTGACGACTATCTATCTGGCTCTTACGGGACGCAGCTTTCTCTGCTGATATGAACTGTTATTTATTGTGTTATGAGCGGTTAACCAATTTACCGTAGCTATGGGCGGGATGAGTATGACAGGATAATTGAGTTGATCGGTATATATAGTCATCACCTCTATTATTATTATTATTATTATTATTATTATTATTATTATTATTAGTATTATTATTTCGGTAATAATCATACTACTACCACCATTACTACTACTGCTGCTGTTACTACTACTGCTACCACCACCATTATTATTATTATTATTATTATTATTATCATCATCTCGCATCTCAGTGATGGAAAAAGATAATGCTACGGCTCCAAATCCTCTCCAGAGCACTGCTTCGTGACTAGCATCATAGTCTAGTGCTAATCCATTGTTGCAACGTTTCACTTAAGATGAGGAGATGACAGTTTTAGGTCAAGTTGATGTGAAAAGAGTATAACAAAAATTACCTTCTTGTCTCAGCCACTTCTTCGTGACTAGCATTATATTTTAATGTTAGTATTCTTAAAACATAACACTTAAGGTGAAGAGATGGCAGTTTTAGGCCAAGCTGATGCGGGGAGGGAGAGAGACAGACAGACAGACAGAGAGGAATTTGACGATGGCAGATTAGAGGATATTAAGCTGTGTGTGTGTGTGTGTGTGTGTGTGTGTGAGAGAGAGAGAGAGAGAGAGAGAGAGAGAGAGAGAGAGAGAATGATGGGGGAAGTAATTTGAGGAGGGGAGGGTCAAGTTGAGGATATTAGGCTGTGTGTGTGTGTGCACGGAAAACGAAAAATGCCACGATTTATTATGAACGTTTTTTTACCAATCAACCATAGTACGAAAAATAGCTAATCCCGTCCAGCGTTGCTTTTTGACTGGGTAATAAAAAGGCCCAGAGTGCATTAGGGGAGTTTTGTGTATTTGAGAGAGAGAGAGAGAGAGAGAGAGAGAGAGAGAGAGAGAGAATGTCCAACGGTGCCGGAATGGTAATAAAGTTAGGACGATGTTATGTCCAGAGAATGGGGCGTTTAAAGACTGAAGAGAAGGTTATGTCCTAGTGTCGGTAATGGCCAAAGTTACAGGAGAGAGAAAGAGAGAGAGGGGTGGAGGGAGAGAGAGAGAGAGGGAGGGAGGGAGAGGCAGGGCAGGCTTCATCACAGTACCCGGAGATAAAAGCCCATCCCATCCATCAACCCTACCAAACTGTCGGCTAGAAATTTTAAAATACCTGAATGATGGAAATTTGGTCCATATTTCTTAGCCATAAGTTTTTTTTCTTCTTTTTCCTTTTTTTTGTAATTCACCCTTTTCCGTATATCTTTATTCGTATTTTCTTGACTTTTATGGTGCAGACTCTCTCTCTCTCTCTCTCTCTCTCTCTCTCACACACACACACACACACACACACACACACACACACACACACGACAAAACTGCAATCTCTGCATCTTGAAAGTTGAGTTTTTACTATAGATTAGCACTAGATTAGGATGCTAGTCACGAAGAACCGCTACGGAGGGAATGTAGAGCCGTTGCATTGTCTTTTTTCTTCTGTCCGGAGCTAGAGTGCATGAAATTAACTGCAAATGGAGAAAATCTGGGCCAAGTTAACGTGAAAGAACTATAGCTATCGGTACATGTTTTATTATTCACAAATGATAAAATATACAAAAGACCAGCGTGACAAATACAAGAATAAATCGGTAAAGTAGTGATGTTAAAGGATCGCCACCAGAATTGGGCCCAAAGTACTGTAATTGCCGTACATTTAGTTCATAATTCTTCAAAAGGTGACGTCAAAGCACGGTGAGATAGGCAATAAAAAAGTTGATGGATTTTTGTGTATAGCGTTGGAGTTGCTGGCTATCTCCCTGCTTTGTGTTTGTTTGTGTGTGTGTGTGTGTGTGTAGTTTTGTCCTGTAGTGTGGTGTTGTGTGGTGTGGTAGCCCTAGTGTTGTGTGGTGGAGTGTAGGATAGTGTAGTGAGGTGTAGGGTAGTGTGGTGTAATGTGATGTTGTGTAGTGTACTGCATTGTTGTATAGAGAAGTATTATGTAGAATGGTGCAGTGTAATGGGCTGTGGTGTTGTGTAGTGTGGTGATGTGCTGTGTAACGGAGTGTAATATGTACAATTCAGTGTAGCCTAGTGGAGTGGACCTGCCTTCAGTTACTCAGTTTATGTCACGCATCCACCTGTGCTACATATCCTGGCTTAAGCTGTGCGATTTTATTTATCAAAGTAATCCTTGCAGTCGTGAAGTTAAAAATAATCTTAAATAAACTTGCTGTAATGGAGGCAAACTCTCCAGAATAAACCTATCGCTGTGACGGACGCAAAGATATATTCTAAATCAGGCTTACAGGAAATGGCGTTGGAAGGGCACAAGGCAAGGGTGAGAGGGGTGGAAGTGGGTTAGCTTACCAGAGAGAGAGAAAGAGAGAGAGGAGTGTTGTGGTGTTGACGTGGAGGTGTTGGAGGACATTAGGAGAAGTGCTCTGAGATGGTTTGGCATTGTGGAGAGACTGGAGGATGAGAGAGAGAGAGAGAGAGTTACTGAATAACATGAATTAATGATGATAGTGATGAGTGATGACGATGATGGTGGTGATGATAATGATAATGGTGATGATGATGATAGTGGTGATGATGATGATAGTGGCGATGATGATGATAGTGGCGATGATGATAGTGATGATGATAATGGTGGTGATGTGATGATGCATATACAAACTTTCACACATACAGCTTCTCAAGTTTCACCCAGTCACGTCTCAGCATTGAAGATGAACTAATTTTGCCAAGTAGAGGTAACCGGAGTATAGACGGGGGAGTTTGTTATCTTGGCGGTAATAGGGTAAGGTACGTGTGTTGTTAGATTTCGTCACACCTGTTCCTTACCGATTTATTCTCCGTATTTGCCAAGTAGAGGTAACTGGAGTATATTTGGGAGAGTTTGTTATCTTGGCGGTAATGGGGTACAGTACGAGTGTTGTTAGATTTCGTCACACCTGTTCCTTACCGATTTATTTTACGTTTAACATCCCTCAGCTACTTCCCCATCCCACAAAAGGAGGATGGAAGGCTACAGAAGAGCAGTTTAAGGTAGATAGACGTGAGAGAGAAATAAGCAGATAGATAGAGTGAAGGGGTGTACAGATTGCAAGAAACTAGTCGTGTTGGTTTTTGCAATCCGGTTTAGATAGATAGATGGATAGATAGACTGAGATGAATATAGATACGTAGACACCCAGATAGACATAGACTGACAGATAGATAGATGGACAGACAGACTGATAGAAATAGAAATATGAGACACCCAGATAGATAGCCAGATAGACGGATAGATGGATTATGGGCTGCCACAAACCTTGAGTCATGACAGGTGTTGTAATCTCAATTTATTTTGACTGACAACTCATATTGAAAGATTTATTTTCATTTTATGGGATGTGTGAGTGGCGTTGGTTGTGACGGATTGTGTTGGCGGTATTATTATTATTATTATTATTATTATTATTATTGGTATTATTTTTACAACAACAACAATTACTACTACTACTGCTACTACTATTAATGTACAGTTATCATTACTATTTTTTTGCTACTACTACTACTACTATTGTAATTATTGTCAGAGACAGAAAGAGAGAGACAGTAGGCTAGTCTACTCGTATACTACATGTACACACCAGGGTCAGTGGTGCAACAGCTGTAATATACTGGAGGGGCTGGGTCTCAGAGTTACACACACACACACACACACACACACACACACACACACACACTACAGTAACGACGTAATTGATGTGTGTGTGTGTGTGTGTGTGTGTGTGTGTGTGAAAACGTAGACTGAGATGTAACAGAAAGACTACGGTATAATCCTCGTTATTGTGGTGTCCCCAGAGACGCCCTAAGCTGCTTATCTTTTGGTGTGTGTGAGAGAAGGAAAAATTGGTTTATGGTGCTGCGTGTGTCTTTGGTGCAGTACCCTGGATTGTGCCACGTGTTCGTCGCGTGGAGGTGGAAGTGAGTTTTGTGTGAAGGGGGAAGGTTGGTGTGTGTGTGTGTGTGTGTGTGTGTGTGTGTGTGTGTGTGTGTGTGTCTGTGTGTGTGTGTTTTCTTCCTATTTGTGTGTGTGGCTGATTGTTTTTCTGCCTGTTTGTGTGTGTTTTTTGCCTGTTTGTTTCTCTATGCCTTTGTGTGTGTGTGTGTGTGTGTGTGTGTGTGTGTGTGTGTGTGTGTGTGTGTGTGTGTGTGTGGTGTTCATGACCGTGTGTGTAAGTATAGATGTATGTGAGGATGTTCAGGGCATGTTACGTGTACTGAGTGTTTCTTGTTCTCCATGTACTGATACGTAAATGTACACCTTCAAACAGACGCATATGTAGAGCACATCTCGTAACTAGACAGATCTCAACCAATGACTACAAAGCACCATACAAGTGCTTCGTATCCCTCAACAAACAGCGGTCGGAGATAAGATGAAAGTGGAGGCATGGGGGGTTACGGCTGGGGGGGAGGGGTATACCAGGGATTACAAATACGGATAGAGGATTAGGATTTAAGGACGATGACTGCAGAATAATCCACATAAAGGTTGTTTTTGCCCAGTACCATCGGTGGATTTATTTAGACGAGATTATGCAAACGTTGAATATGATTTAGGTTTGTTTTGTTTTATATGCTGAGAGAATATGGTGATGGGAGTCAGGGTTACAGGAATATTATTTGTTTACTGAGCTTAAGAGTGTGTATGTGTGTCTGTTTGTTTGCCTGTGTACGTGTTTATGTATACATGATGACCTACATGTGTGTTTATTATGTATGTATGAATTTATGTACCGAGTCTGTGTATATATGTATGTATATATATGTATGTGTATGTGTGTACCGGGTATGTATGTATGTTTGTTTGTATGTCTGTGTGTGTTTATGTATGTACCAGGTATGTATGTATGTATGTACCGGGTATGTATGTATGTGTGCATGTAAACCTCTATGTGTACCCAAAAGAGCACCTAATCCCTCATCTTCCCTGGCCAGATTTGAACCCCTGACCCGAGGACTTCCGCACAGGTACCTCACTAATTAGCCTGGCCAGGTGTTAAGGCACAGGTAATTACTAGCGGCTAATGAGTGTTTATAGGACTAATTACAGAGATGGCTAACACACACTTGTAGGAGAGAGAGAGAGAGAGAGAGAGAGAGAGAGAGAGAGAGACCGTGTGGGTGGAGTCTAGAATGCAAGTGGAGTGTAGAATGATCGTGAACAGGTGGATGATGAAATAGGGTTTGAAGTGGAGTGAAGGAGGAATGTGGAAGACAAAGTGGAGAGGGAATGGAAGGAAGTAGGAAAAGTGGAGTAGGTGGAAGGAAGTAGGAAAAGTAGAGTAGGTGAAAGAGGAGGTAGATGTGGAGGAAATAGTGGAGGTGAGTTTGAATGAAGAAGGAAAAGTGGAGTGGGTGGAAGATAAGGTGTACTGGAGGAAGGAGAGTGGATGAACAACAACGTGAAGAATTAAACTTTGGGGTGGAGGAGGAAGGGTGGAGTATGAGAGAGGAAAAGATTGAACTGGGGTGGAGAGAGACAGTGGAGAGAGGAGTGGAGTGAGGTAATGAAGGAAAAGAGACAGTGGAGAGAGGAGTGGAGTAAGGTAATGAAAGTCTGAGAAAAGAAGAGATAAAATGAACAGAGTGGAGAGAGAGAGAGAGAGAGAGAGAGAGAGAGAGAGAGAGAGAGAGAGAGAGAGAGAGACCAAGTCCTGGGTAAAGGTGTCGACTTAAAGGTAATTGGCAGCTCAGGGTCCGGCACACACACACACACACACACACACACACACACACACACACACACACACACACACACACACACACACACACACACACACACTCGAACATATCGGTACATACACACAGCCATCCATGCATACATATGTACACACACACATACATGCATACATATGTACATACATACACAAACTGCTGAAACGAGGACGATTTGTTACACAGAAGAGCGCAGGTGTACTGTTTCGCTCGGTGTGTGTGTGTGTGTGTGTGGAAGGGTCAATGATCAGCCAAGGATAAAGTGATTTGAGATAGTCTAGAAAATAATGGCTCTAAGGTGAAGGTCATATGTTTGGCCCTTATCTCTCTCTCTCTCTCTCTCTCACACACACACACACACACACACACACACACACACACACACACACACACACACACACATGACGTCTGGAAGCTTCGGAATCTTTATTTTCGGCACCGAGTCAAAGCATTTTATTATTATGTGTAGAAAAACATATTGGGGACGTGACCTCCTGCCCGAGAGAGAGAGAGAGAGAGAGAGAGTGCACGCAACTAACATTCAAGTAATTTCCTTAAGTACGAGAATGCTGGTGCCTGTGAGTTTAAGTACACAAGTAACTCGCTTATTTGTTGCTTTGGTTTTTCATCTGAGGGACATGGGCAACTGTCATAGCTTGGGTTGTAAGTCGTTTAGTTATGGTGTAGAAATGCGTCTCCTTGGTTACTAGTCAAAACCAGCCCCCCTTCTTATCATCAGAAACTTCTTATAACCTTAACAATATAAATGATTTAAATACATTTTTACTAAGGACTGCTCCCGGAGATCCAATCAGCTGCCACCTTTCAGAAGCTTAACGTTCCTCTCTTTTCAGGGGAGTTTGAATAGGTTTTAGATCCTCTCCACGTCCTTCTCGCTTACTCCCCCCTCCTTCCTCTCTCTCTCTCTCTCTCTCTGGTTAGGTTAAAGTGAAGGTTAGGCTAGATATAGGAGTGATGCGTTTGGCGTTGGTTATGGAGATGGATGATGGCAATATAGTCAGAGGGGAATGTACTGAGGGGAAGGGAGGGGGCAGGGGTACGGAGGGATGGTGGGGATGAGGAGATGAAGGAAGGGAGAGGGTGGTGGGGGTGAGGGGATGAGGGAAGGGAGAGGGTGGTGGGGGTGAGGGGATGAGGGAAGGGAGAGGGTGGTTGGGGTGAGGGGAAAGGAAAGGAAAGGATGGGAGGGAGTGGTGGAGTGTGGGGGTGAGGAAAGGGTGGAGATGGTGTTGGTGGGGGAGGGGAGCAAGATGGAGAAAAGAATGGTGAGGAAGGGGGCAGGAAACAAAGGGGGGAAAGTGAGATGAGGGAGGGGAAGGAAGGGGTGGTGGGGGTGAGGGGAAGGAAGAGGAAGGGGTGGTGGGGATGAGGGGGTAAGGAAGAGGAAGAGGTTGTGGGGGCGAGGGGGTATAAATGGGAAGGCGGTAATGGGTGTTTGGACAGGAAAGGGAGGGGAGGGGGGGAGGTAAGGGAGGAGAAATAGGTCAGGGAGAAGGATGAAGGTGTGGAGAGAACATGGAGGGGATATGAGAAGGGGAGGGGTGGTGGATTAAACTGGGGGGAGGAGTAGGAAAGGGATTAAGGGAGGGATGAAGGCATGAAATAAGAGACGGAGGAAGTGGGTGAGAGGTAAGGAGGGGAGGAGGAGTAAAGGGGAGAGGGAGGGAGGATGAGAGGAATGAAGAGGGAAGGGTGAATACAAGATCCAGCACCCATCCACTGAAGGCCATTACTCTGATTGACTCCTGCCTCAACCAATTTGCAATATTAATGGCGCTGTAACAAGAGCAACAACATTTACCTCTCATCACCACCACCGCATATTACGGTATTGCATTCATGGGTATTTGTCAGTCATCATCCCTACTGTGATTAAAATGTTACACACACACACACACACACACACACACACACACACACACACACACACACACAGCCAGAACTAAGGCAGGAGAGTGCGTGAATAGGATACAGTCTCCCTTCCTGTCTAATATTTCAGAGGAGAGTATGTGTAGAGTTCGTTTGCAGAATATAGCTTTAGGTGAAAGTGAAGAGTGTGAGAAGAGTAAGGATAATGATGATGATAAATGATGATGATGATGGTAATATGATGATGATGCTGATTGGTGAAGGTGATGATAATGATTATGATGATGATAATAATAACTGATGATGATGATGATTGGTGAAGATGATGATGATTGGTGATGCTGCTGCTGCTGTTGATGGTGATGATAATGATGATGATAATAGCAATTGATGATGATGCTGACTGGTGAAGATGATGATGTTGCTGTTGATGATGGTGATGATTGAAGAGTATGGTGAGTGATGAAGATGATGAATTTAAAGACTGATGATTGAAGATAGTGATGATAATGATTGATGACGATGTTAATGATGATGATAAAAACCTTGATGGTACTCTTCTTTAATTGCAGGTTCGTGTAATTTGCCACGAAGGAACCACAATGAAAATCAAAACACCTACAGGATACCCACGGCAGACGAACGCTTAGGAATTGAACTTACGCATTAATATCATCGTTATTTCAAGACCTGTTTATATTTCTGTGTATGGGAATTATTAACAGATCAGTTCCTTATTCAGCACTATTGCGCCTGGATGTGTCTATAGTGTATTCGAAGATATATGAAACGTACCTGACAAGGATAGCAGATAAACAAATAAATAGATAAATATTGTCCTATGTAGATCTGAAGCATAAAAACCAACGGAGCAAAGATATTCAGATTAGAGAGGGTTATTTTGAAAGGACCAAGGGAAGTTTGTCGATTGTCTATATCACGAAAATAAGTGGAAAACAGTGACGTGCTCAGAAATTCAACGAAAGGAAATGGAATGTAGTGAAGAATGTAATTTAAACTGTGCAGTGAGTGGAAACAGAGACGGTACTTATTAACCAGACAGCGTGTGCGGGGAAAAAGAAAAATTAAAGAAAAAACCTAAGATGAGGGAAAAGCACTCGGAAGTTACGATGTATAGCAGAAATAATACGTGTAGTGAACTGAAGGGTACAGAAAATGTGTGAAACTAGATAAAAACCGTGGAAAATATACTGGTTGCGTCAAACTGTGCTGAGAAAGAAGACGATACTTATTTACCAGACGAGACGGGCGGGAAGAAAAAATAATCCAAGATGGCCGACCTCCTGAAGGACTTATCCTGAAGGTGTAAACAAGAGGTAAAAAGTGTAATAGAGTCAGGAGCTTTGAAACTAAACCAAACTAGAGAAAATAGGATGCAAAAATTACCTGTAACCTAAGCTGTAGTGCAAAAAAAAGACAGTTTAAATAGTGAAAAGACAGTTTAAAGTTAGAACGCAGTGTGGGCGGGAAAAAGTGAAATCCAACATGGCGGACGACATCCTTCTCGACTCCCCGCCCTCCCCATCCAATCTAACCGCCCTGGACATCGAGGAGAGGGTAGCGGCGCCCCATTTGGTGTGGTGGGTGGTGGGCGTGGGCTTGGGCGTGGGCGGGAACGTGGTATTGGGCGCTGTTTTCCTGGCAAGACCGTGGGGGCGGCCTCCCCTGCAGGTGGATAGGATAATAGGTCTGCTCTCCCTGACTGGCCTCATGACGTCACTGGCCACACTCCCCCCTCAGCTCTATACCAACTCTACGGCTCTCTATCAATCCATTATAGGTGAGTGTTGCTGTTATTATTATTATTATTATTATTATTATCATCCTGTTTATTGTAATTTTGTCTAATCTGTTTTTGTCCATACTGTTGTAACTTGTGATATTTCTTCCCCCCTTCCCCCCCTCTCTTTCTTTCTCTTACTTATGCATATCAATCGACGTGTATATATATATATGTATGTCTGTCTGTCTATCTTTCTGTCTGTCTCAACACAGTAGATATAGATATGAGATAAGGGAAGGGAGAAGAGGAAGAGATACACCCCAGAGAGAGAGAGAGAGACAAGATACAGGAGTTTCGGGACCTTGACATAACAGTGACATCCCAACTCAACTCAGCACACAACTTCCCGGAATGCAATTAGTAACAAACTTCCCCTTCCCTGTCTTGCCCTGCTCTGCCCTTCCTTGCCCTGCCCTGCCCTTCCCTTCCCTTCCCTTCTCTTCTCTTCCCTTCCCTGCCCTGCCCTGCCCTGCCTTCCTCCTGTCCCAGCTAAGGTCACGACATCCATCATTTACTATCCTCTACCTACACTTCCTTCACTTTAACTTGGCCTAAAATTACTCTCTTTCCATCTTGAATGCTGAGTTGTCAAGAAATCACTACGAAACCTACTTTTATCGTCCTCCACCATCACTATACTCTGTTCACTGTAACCTGGCTTTAAAACTGTCCTCTGTCCCCTGTGGAAAATTATGCTACCCATATTCGGTGCTAGTCACGAAGAAGTGCGGTAGAAAAGATGTGGAGCCATTGTATTGACTTACAGTATTCGAAAACACACACACATAGGCTACACGATCTAATACACACACACACACACACACACACACACACACACACACACACACCGTTTGTTATTAATTTAGCCAATTTCCGCGTCACTGATTCATAATAAAGGCTTTGTGAATAAATAAATAAATCCATAACAACAGACCTCTCTCTCTCTCTCTCTCTCTCTCTCTCTCTAAAAATCTTAAAGCCTTTGAACCCGTTTTATGAGTCAATTTTACCGTCTCGTTGGCCATCTATCTACTTCTATCTATCCCTTTATCTATCCATCTATCTATCCGATGCCTAGAAATCCTTGGGGATGTCTGTCTAGCTGGTATTTTGTGTCTTTGTATATTTGTGTCTATCTTTATCAGTCTATCTGTCTATCCTTCAGTCTGTCTGTCTATCTATCTATTTATATGTTATCTTTCTGTCAATAGCTATTCATCCGTCTATCTACTTATATGCTATCTGTCTGTCTCTATCTAGCTATTGATCTATCTATGTTATCTCTATCTATTTCTATTCATCTATCTATTTATGTTATCTATCTATCTCTCTTTACATCTATCCATCTATTTATCTAAATCTTTAATATCAAGACAGGCCTGACTCTCTTGAATGTATTGGCTTTCCACTGCATACGGTATATCTATTTGTAGTTCTATCTGTCTATGCCATACTGTACCTTCTACATCCCTGCTTCCATATATCTATCTATTATCTCCCTGTCTATCATACCGGTATCTTTATCTATTATCAACAAAGCCATTATTTTTATTTTTATATTTATGCATCTTTTTTTGTAAACAAGAAAGCATTATTTACTGTAAAATTATGTATCTTTTGTTCCTGTAGCTTCCCATCCACCTGTCTGTCTGTCTACCCGTCTCATCTATATATCTATCTGTCTGGCTGGCTGTCTATATATCTATCTACATTTATCTATCAATCCACCAGCCGAGGAAACCTTTATCTAATGTGTATATAGGCTACTTTGTATCTCCCTGACCTACCTACCCATCTATCTATCTGTCTGTTTATCTATCTATATGTCTGTTTATCTATCTGTCTGTCAATCTATCTAGCAGTCTGTCTGTCTGTCACAACCCTCCTGCTGTCCCTGTCACATACACGAGTTTCCTCTCTCCCCGAAATTGCTTCTCTCTCTCTCTCTCTCTCTTTATTCTTTCTTTCTTTATATTTTACTCCTAATCACCTGTGTGGAATCCGCGCTTGATGTCGCAGTTACTAGTAGCTAAATACCGTAATTGAAATAAATAATGATAACGATAATGATAATATTAAATAATTGAGGTAGTGAGACAGTAAATTATAGTCAGTAACATCTGTATCACATTAAATCGCAGTAAAGTAATTAGCAGAAAAATTAGTAATATTGTTATCTAATTAGGCAGCAATCTCTTATCTCCAGTCATAATATCTCCCCAATCAGGTCGTTATCTTACCTCCTATCTCCATAATTAACTCCTTGATGAGTTGCTGTAATGATGACTATCTATCTATCTATCTATATACCTAGGTTGCTTCCCCCAAGGAAAGGGAGGTAGCCGAGACAGGACGACTCACTCTCCATTTACTCATCCATTCAAACACATTCATTCGCATCTTAGCCCCAAAGGGGAGAACGGACAGATCCTCACCGCATCACACCGCACAAGGGTCAACTGCGCAATGCAAGCAGTGACATCCACAGCAGGGCCCGACAGCAGAACTGGTTTACCCCTGCCACATCATAACAGACCCATCCCCTTACCCGCACCTGACCTGACTAGCTGATCAGACCAAATGCGGGAGAATATCCCCTCAGGGCTGCGTCATCACTTATTCATTCACAATTTCTCTCCATTTATCTCTGTCACGCACAGCCACTCTTCCTTGCTCAACAGACATCCCTCTCGCATCCAGCGCTCTCTTCACACTGTCCATCCATCCTATTCGTGGTCTTCCTCTCAGCCTTACACCTCTCACATCAGATCTAGTTATCTTTTTCACCAATCGCTCATTATCCATTCTCTCCATATGCCCAAACCATTGCAACACCCTCTGCTCAACTCTACCAGCCATCTCCCGAACAACTCCAGTTCTCCTTCGCACTTCATCATTTCGCACTCGATCCATACGCGTCACTCCACACATACTCCTCAGACATCTCATGACGAGAGTGTAAATACCGCCATCACGTGAAATTATAGTCAAGGTCGTTAATTATAATGACCCCAAGCCCTAATTAGCCTTGAGGTGTCCCTATGGCCTTGTCCCAGGTCATGTCACTCCCAAACCACCCGATAATTGCCCGTGGAGACTCGTTTGCCCCTCCCTCACCCCCCCCCGTATTGATTGTTATTGTCACCCGGCCCTCCCATTGGCTCCCTGGATCGTGACGTCACCTGCCAAGCGTTTTCATTGGCTCCCTGGATCGTGACGTCACCGGCCAAACGCTTTCATTGGCTCCCTGGATCGTGACGTCACCTGCCAAACGCTTTCATTGGCTCCCTGGATCGTGACGTCATCTGCCAAGCGTTTTCATTGGCTCCCTGGATCGTGACGTCATGTGCCAAGCGTTTTC
>NC_137020.1:32458962-32596462 GCF_032717465.1 Coenobita brevimanus
ATTAGCCGGAGGAGGAGGAGGAGGAGGACGAGTAGAGAAGGGAAAGAGGTAAGAGAAAACAGAAAAGGAAGGAAGGAAAGAAGAGGGAAGAGAGAGGCCGTGACGAGGGTTAAGAGAAGAGGAGAGAAAGGGAGGACAGAAGGAAAAGAAGAAAGACGTAAGGAAAAGAGGATAGAAGAACAGGGTTAGGAAGACGAAGAAGAAAGGAGGGAGAGAATTATCTGAGAACGATGACCTTATGATGAAGAATGGGGAAATCTGGTAGAAGAATTTATAAGTTATGGTCTTGGCGCTAAGAAGGAGGAGGGAAGGGAGGAAGAAAGGAAGAAAGAGGAGAGAAAATATTGTAAAGACAGGAAGAAAGGAGGACGAGAAGAAATAGCAGTAAATGAAAGGAATGGAAGAGGCTGGAATAACAGGGGTGATGCAGAGGAAGGAGAATGAATGGAGGGGAGAGGAGGAGGAGGGAGAAAGGAAGAGGGAGGAGGAAGGATGAGAGGGAGAGAAGAAAAGGGAGAAGAAAGAGGAAGGAGGGTAGGAAAAATATGAGAGTGTAGGAGTAAGGCTAACGTTGTATGTAAAGGTGGTGAAATCTGGTTAATAAGTTTTAGAGTGATGGTGTTGGCCCCAGGCAGGAGGAGGAGGAGGAGAAGAAGAAGAAGAAGAGGAGGAAAGAGGAGGAGGAGGAGGAGGAGGAGAAGAAGAAGAAGAAGAGGAGGAAAGAGGAGGAGGAGGAGGAGGAGGAGAAGAAGAAGAAGAAGAAGAAGAGGAGGAAAGAGGAGGAGGAGGAGGAGGAAGAGGAGAAGTAAAAGAGATGAGAAAAAGAAGTAAAGGAAGCAAGGGAAACGAGATGATTGAAGAAAATGAATTAGAAAGGCAGAGGAAGAAGATGGAGAGAAGAAACAGGAGAAAAGGAGAGGGTAATGAAGAAGATGGAGGTAGCGTAGGAGGAGGAGAATGAAAGAGGAAGAAGGAGGGGAAGAGGAATCAGGAGGGAGGAAGATCAGGTAGGTAGGAAAGACGGCAAAAGGGTAGGTATATGAGATTAGTTACGTAACCTTGTGATGATAGTGGTGTGAAGAGGAGGAGGAGGAGGAAGAAAGGAGGGGTGAGGAATGAAGGATGGAGGGCAACGTGAAGGAAGGGGGAAGGAAGGAAGAAAAGAAAGTAAGGAGGAGGAAGGAAGAAAAGGAGGCCTGATATGAGAATGGCAGCGTAGGCCTAACCTTTCGATAAAGTGTGGCGAAATCTGGTGGAAAAATTTTTGAGTGAGGGTCTTGACACTGAGGAGGAGGAGGAGGAGGAAGAAGAGGAGGAGAAGGGGAAGGGGAGGAGGAGGAGAAGGAGGAGGGGGAGGAGGAGATTAAAGAAGCAGAGGAAGATAGGGAGAAAATACAGCGAAGAAGAGAATGTAGAGCAAAGTATGAGGGTGAAGGAAGAGGAAACAATGATAAAGAGAAAGATATGAGAGTAATGGGGATGCAGAGGAATTGTAGTATATATATAAGAGAGAGGGAGAGAGAGAGAGAGAAGAAAAACGGGAGAGAAGTTGAATGAAGGAGAAAGATGATGTTAGTGAAAGAAATGAGGAGGAAGAAAAAGAAACGGAGGAGGGAGGAGAGGAAGGAAGACGAGAGAAGAAGGATGGAGAAGAGAAGAGCAAGAGTGAATCTGAGGTAAAAGAAACGGAGAGAAAATAATAATAATAATAATAATAATAATAATAAGAATGAAAACAAGAAGAGCAAGCGTGACTATTAGGAAAAAGAAAAGGAGAAAGAGGCGAGATAAAATGAAGGAAGAGGAGGAGGAGGATAAGGAAGAGAATGAGGAGGATAAGGAGGAGAATGAGGAGGATAAGGAGGAGGATAAGGAGGAGAATGAGGAGGATAAGGAGGAGGATAAGGAGGAGAATGAGGAGGATAAGGAGGAGAATGAGGAGGATAAGGAGGAGAATGAGGAGGATAAGGAGGAGAATGAGGAGGATAAGGAGGAGAATGAGGAGGAGGATAAGGAGGAGAATGAGGAGGAGGATAAGGAGGAGAATGAGGAGGATAAGGAGGATAAGGAGGAGAATGAGGAGGATAAGGAGGAGGATAAGGAGGAGAAGCTTTGGATCCAGGTAAGTTATCCCAAACTTTTGGAAACACCTGCTGACTTCTGCTCCTTCGTCAGCACGTCATTCTTTGCCTGTTTTTTCCAGCAGGAAGAGGAAGAGGGAGTAGAATGAAGAGGAGGAGGTGGTGGAGGAGGAGGAAGAGGGAGTAAAATAAAGAAGAAGCAGAAGAAGAGGAGGAGGAGGAAATAGGATGAAGGTAAAGAGAGAAAAGGAAATAAAAGAAGGAAGAATAAGAAAGAATATAACCTAATCACCTATGGTACATCAGCGCTTCATTCTCGACCTTCTTCCATCCTTCACACGCAGTGGGAGGAGGAAGAGGAAGAGGCAGGATAAAGAAGAGGAGGAAGAGGAAGCAGAATAAAGAGGAGAAAGGAAAGTGAAAGCAGAAAATGAATAAGAGAGGCGGAGAAAAAGAGAGAAGGTAAGAAGCTTGAATACAGGCAGCTTCTTCAACATATTCTCAGACACTTCTGCTCTTTCATATCCAACAGAAGGAAGTGAGGGAGGAAGAGAAGGTAGAATAAAGAAGAGGAAGAAGAAGAAGAAGGGGAAGGAGAAAGGAAATCAGGATGAGAAAATAGGGACGAAGAAGATGGAAAGAAATTGAAGAGAAAGGAAGAAAACATAAAACATGAAAGGCCTGCTTCATATAAACTTTTCATTCTCCTGTTGTTGCCCTCATTATTCCTGGAGGGGGGAGGGGGGAGAAAATGGTTAGGGAGAGGAAACGGAAGGAAGGAGGAAGGGGGGCTGAGAGGGAGAGGGAATGAGGAGGTGAAGGAGGCTTGAGAAGGAGGGAGGATAAGTGAAGGAGGTGGAGAGGGAAGCAGACAGTGTGAGGAGAAGAGGTTAAGACGGAAAGAGATGAGTGTTGATGGATTGAGAAGGAGGAAGATAAATGAGGATGGATGAGGAAGGAAGGAGGGACTTGAGAAATGTTGAGAAGGAAGGAAGGTAGTGGGAGAGGTTGAGAAGGAAGGAGATAAGTGAAAAAGGGATGAAATAAATGAAAGAAGTTGATAAATAAGAAGGAAGGAGGTGAGTAAAGGATGTTTAAGAAAGAAAAGAAGATTCAGTAATTGTATGAGGAGAAGAAAGCATGTGAGGTATAACTAAACTAATCCTTACCTGCTTACAGATGAGGGGACAGCAGGGGGTGGAGGAGCAGGCACGGGGTCCCTGTGTCAGGTGCAAGGGTTCCTGCTTAACCTGCTTTGTCTGCTGTCTCTCTGGTATACCGCAGTCCTCGCCCTAGAAAGGTCAGTGGAGCGAAATAATTATGGAAAAGATTATTATTATTATTATTATTACCACCTAGGTACCACTACTACTACACCTACTACTACTGCTACTACTTCCACCACTACTATAGTACCGTACTATATTATTATTATTATTATTATTATTATACTCCTTTCACCTTAAGTTGGCCTAAAATACGTATAGAATGCCTAGAATACAGTAAGTTATACTGATAGTTAGGTTAGAATGGATCAGATCAGGCTGGAGAGGGCTGGGCAGGGTTGGAGTGGGTTCAGGAGGGTGAGAATGGGTTAGATTAGGTTAGGAAAGCTTGAACTAGGATAGATTATGTGTGTTTTCTGCTTCATCTGCTCTCTCGTACATCGCAGTCCTCTCTCTGAAAAGAACAGTGGAAGTGGAAATTAGGTTAGGTTAGGCTAGGGGAGATAATAGTGTGGTAAATGAAGAGAAGTTGGTTGTGTGTGTGTGTGTGTGTGTGTGTGTGTGTGTGTGTGTGTGTGAGAGAGAGAGAGAGAGAGAGAGAGAAGGTCATCAAAGCGGCATGATTGGGCAAAGTGATTAGGAGGAGCCAATTGCAGTTCACCTTACCAATCCTCTCAGCCAGTCACAAGCCAGGAAATTAATTGCTACCCCGTGTATACTAAATTAGTTATACATGTTAATTATTGTATATTATAGGTCTCATTCATGGTGATGGGTGTTTTAGGTGTTTATTTTGTTAATTACGGGTAAATTTAGGCACTTACAGGTTGTTACCTCCGCCACCGAAGTTGGGTGGAGGTTATGCCATCACTTGTGTCTGTCTGTTTGTTTGTCCACGAAATATCTCAAACAGTTACACTCGAATTTCAATGAACTTTTCTGGAAGGGTAGCCCATTGGCCAGGGAAAGTTTTTAAGATTTTGAGGCGCATCCAAGACTCTTTTTTTATTAACACTCCGAAAAACTGATAGTCATGCCTTTTGTCATGACGGCCTGAGAACTACAATTTTGGTGACAGTGGCATTGGCGGAGGTATGCGCTCTCTGGGTCGTTTTTAGTTCTTGATTGACTGGGGGTTGTTTTAGGTATGAAGGTGATTTTAAGCAGAGAGAGACAGAGAGAGCACGCCTCCTCAGACCTTGTACTATCTGTACCTCCTGTGTACGTCTAAGTACAGTACAATTTCGTGACCCCGTTTGGCCATATCTGCCCTTATATGCCCCGTCGTTAGCAACCAATAGTCCTGTTATCTTGACCTTCTGTGTACACCTATATACCATTTCGTGACCTCATTTAACCCCATCTGCCCTGACATACATACCCCCTAGTTATCAACCAATAGTCCTGTTACCCTGACCTTCTGTGTACACGTATATACCATTTCGTGACCTCATTTAAACCCCTGTGCCCCCGTGCGTCGCCAGGTACGTGCGTCTGGCCAGCCCACACGAGCACGCGTTGACCTTCTCGCTGTTGAACCTGAGTGTGGTGGTGTGGGGCGTGTTGGTGGTGCTGTTGATCGAGGTGTCAGGTCCTATATACGGATGGGCACAGTATGGATACGTCCCTGGTATGTCACATTAACTTCTAGGTATGCTGGGGTATGCTGTAGTGATGTATGGGTTTGTATGCTGCAGTTCTGTATGGTTTTGTATGCTGTAATTATGTATGGTTCTGTTCTACGTTATTACAGGTAAGGGGTCTTCCTATACCAACTGTATATACGAATGGTCACAGTATGTATGTGTCACAGGTATAATTAACCTTTTTTACGCTAGTTATACCTGAATAACTTTTAGGTATGCTGGGTTATACATTATGTCTTTTTGCTCTAACTTGGCCAAGCTATATATTCTTCCTTTCACAGACATTTTAAGTTAGCGCAGAGAAAAAGATAATGTTACCACTCCACATGTCTCTCTCTCTCTCTCTCTCTCTCTCTCTCTCTCTCTTTTAACTAGCACCATAGTCTAGCGATTTACCTCTTGATATAACTCAGAGTTCAGAATGGAGAGACGGCAATTTTAGGCCAAGTTAGAATAAGAAGGGTATAGTCTTG
This sequence comes from Coenobita brevimanus, assembly GCF_032717465.1. Classification (NCBI taxonomy): domain Eukaryota; kingdom Metazoa; phylum Arthropoda; class Malacostraca; order Decapoda; family Coenobitidae; genus Coenobita; species Coenobita brevimanus. The sequence continues at coordinate 32,464,389 of NC_137020.1, forward strand.
TATCCTTCTCTTCTAGGTAATTACAGGTGGGTCGTGCTCTGCCTTAAATATTTACCTGCCTGTCTTGATTGGTGGTTGTTGCTGAGGAGGGACGTGGGAGAGAAGTGAACGCCAATATGAAGTAAATTAGACAGAAACTTTACACTTTTCATTTTCAAGACACATCACTCTAGTCTTTCTGAGCCTGAGTCAAGTTTGCTTAAATCCAGGATGATGTGTCTGATCTTGAGAATGTTACTTGATTGTGTGTTCCGTATTTCCCCCACCTTTCCCCTCTTTCCTCCATATTCTTCCCTCTTTCCCTCCACCTCCTCCCGTCCACCTGTCTCCCTCCACCTCCACCTTCTCTCCTTCCTCCCACATCTTTCCCTCTTTCCCTCTGCATCATTCTTTCCTTCCCTCGATTTCCCCCTGCTCTTCTCTCCCTGCCTCCTTCTCCCCATAGTCTCTCCTCCTTTCCACATCTTTACCAGGCTCCCTCCACCTCATTCCCTCTTTCTCTCCTTGTATTACCTCCATTCACACACACACACACACACACACACACACACACACACACACACACACACACACCTCACTGGCCACACCAAAGACATCAAAGCCTTAGGACAAAAAACATTCCCACAGTCACACAAACACACCGACACCTGGACAAATTTAGTTTCCTTTCCCCCAAAACACACACACACACACACACACACACACACACACACACACACACACACACACACACACACACTCATTTTGGACATGAAAGGAGCACTCCTGATTGACGTGCGCACACAGAAATAGCGCACACGTGAACACCTTTCCCCCACTCACACGCACATGATTGGCTTGTCAGGTGTAGTGTTTACGTGGATAAGGTATGTACGTATTCGCATGTGTGTGTGTGTGTGTGTGTGTGTGTGTGTGTGTGTGTGTGTGTGTGTGTGTACAATGGAAGGTAGCCACACCCACGTAGCTTTTTGTCCTACACCACCACCATCACCATCACCATCACCACCACCACCACCACCACATTCACTCTTACACACACTCCCTTGCCAAGCCGATCTGTGCCCAGGTTTACGATGTGTGGTTTTGGTGGGAGGGATTGTGCGTTGTGTTATAACCTTTTCACACACACACACACACACACATTCTCTCTCTCTCTCTAATCCGATTTGTGACGCGTTTTGCGGTGTGGGGTGGTTTGATGTGAGAGACTGTGTTTACTCGTACTAGTCCGCTGTACAATATTTCTCTTTCCACTCCTTACTATAGACTTGTAGTAATTTCTTTTGTAGATGCGTTTGGGAAGGAGGATTGAGAATAAGAGAGTAAATATGGGAATCTTAGAGTGCCTTTGTGTTTACTGTGATGTTTTTTGTGTTTGTGACGTTTTTTGTGTTTATTGTGACGTTTTTTGTGTTTACTGTGATGTTTTTTGTGTTTGTGACGTTTTTTGTGTTTATTTTGATGTTTTATGTGTTTATTGTGATGTTTTTTGTGTTTGTGACGTTTTTTGTGTTTACTGTGACGTTTTTGTGTTTATTGTGACCTTTTTATGTTTACTGTGATGTTTGTGTGTTTACTGTGATGTTTTTTGTGTTTACTGTGACGTTTTTTGTGTTTACTGTGATTTTTTTGTGTTTATTGTGATTTTTTTGTGTTTACTGTGATGTTTTTGTTTATTGTGACGTTTTTTGTGTTTGCTGTGACGTTTTTGTGTTTATAGTGACGTTTTTTGTGTTTATTGACGTTTTTGTGTTTATAGTGACGTTTTTTGTGTTTATTGTGACGTTTTTTGTGTTTATTGTGACGTTTTTTGTTTATTGTGACGTTTTTGTGTTTATTGTGACGTTTTTTGTGTTTATTGTGACGTTTTTTGTGTTTATTGTGATGTTTTTTGTGTTTATTGTGACGTTTTTTGTGTTTATTGTGACGTTTTTTGTGTTTATTGTGACGTTTTTTGTGTTTACTGTGATGTTTTTTGTGTTTGTGACGTTTTTGTGTTTATTGTGACGTTTTTGTGTTTATTGTGACTTTTTTGTGTTTATTGTGACTTTTTTGTGTTTACTGTGATGTTTTTTGTGTTTGTGACGTTTTTTGTTTACTGTGATGTTTTTTGTGTTTATTGTGACGTTTTTGGCCGTGATTTTAATACTATACTCCTTTTACTGTCCAGGAGAGAGAGAGAGAGAGAGCATTTTGGTTTTCTTTCTCTTGTAGCTTATTGGAACTCTGTGGCGGAAAGAAGACAAGGCTACATCACTGCACACATTAAATAGCACTTCTTCGTGACCAGCATCATATTCTAATGTTAGTCTATTGTTAGAACTCGGCACTGACTATGGAGAGATGGCAATTGTAGGTCAAGTTAGGTTAAAATGAACTATGTCGTCATCATCATCATCACCACTACAACCACCATCACCCCACCTTATCATCATCATCATCATCATCACATCACCACCACCACCACCATCTTCCTTATCATCATCACCACCACCACCACCACCACCACCACCACCTCTTCCTATGACTGTGTGTGTGTGTGTGTGTGTGTGTGTGTGTGTGTGTGAGCTTATCTTTTGTTAATGTATTTTCTTAGGAACTGGGCAGCACTCAGGGATATTGAATTGAAGCATTTCCCCCCTTCTGTCTGTCTGTCTGTCTCTATCTATCTGTCTGTCTGTCTGTCTGTCTGTCTCTCTCTCTCTCTCGTCTGCTTCTTTGTGTGTTTGTTTATTTTCCTCCTCATTTCTTTGCCTAAACACCAACCTAATTCATTGACGTCACTCCCTCCCTCGCCATCATTCTCGGCCTCCTTCCCTTCCATTCATCTCATCCTCGGTCGCCTCCTCCCTCCACCTCATCCTGGTGTCCCCCTCCCCCTCCCTCCATCTTTTCCTCCCCTTCCCCTTTCCTCCATCTCATTCTCGGTCTTCCTCTCCCTCTCTCCCCTTCACCTCACCTACATACACCGCGAAATCTACCTATATCTCCATGTACACTTCATAAATTATCCATGTACGTTAACTAACCTCCATGTGTACTAGCCAGAAAGCGTGTACGTATTGATCCCGAGGTCCACGCACATGCTGACGTACACAACGGTACACATGAGTTATTGCGTGACTGTTCCCTCTCTGGCCTTCCGTGTACACCACTCAGACCATGTGTACACCATCCAGTTCTTCCATGTACACATCAGAATTTTTCAGTGCAGGGTCAATACCTCATGTATACCCAGAATTGTATCATGTGTACTCAGAATTGTTCCATGTGCACCCAGAATTGTACCATGTGCACCCAGAATTGTTCCATGTGCACCCAGAATTGTTCCATGTGCACCCAGAATTGTTCCATGTGTACTCAGAGTTGTTCCATGTTCACCCAGAATTGTTCCATGTGTACTCAGAAACCCTCATGTGCACCCAGAAGTTTTCCCTGTACACTCACTAACCCCAATGTGCACACAATATTTCCATGTACACTCACTAACCCCCATGTGCACCCAGAATATTTCCATGTACACTTACTAACCCCATGTGCACCTCCAGAATGCGGCGTGTGCGTACTGAGCCCGGCGTCCACACACATCCTGACGTACACAGCGGTACACACAAGCTGCTACGTGGCCGCCCCCGCCGCCGCCGCCACCATGGCCGCCCTGGCAGTGATACGCCGCTCCATGGCCACCCCCCCACCACCCACCAGGGGCTCGCAGGTGAGAGAGAGAGAGAGAGAGAGAGAGAGAGGTAATTCAAGAAATGTGTGGTTGGGGAAAAGGATTAAATTTTCTCTCTCTCACTCTCTCAGTATCACACACACACACACACACACACACACACACACACACACACACACACACACACACACACACACACACAGATAGCAACAACTGGCCAATTTCCTTTTGCTTTATCTCTGCCTTGATGCTTTTTCCCTCCTGTTGATTGCTTCACGTAGAGAGAGAGAGAGAGGGAGAGAGAGAGAGAGAGAGAGAGAGGGAGGGAGAGAGAGAGAGAGAGAGGGAGAGGAGGAGAGGAGGGGGGAGACAAAGATGAACTGGGAAGGGAAATGAAAAGGAAAAAAAATACCTGAGAGAGATTTTACACCTGAACATTGACCCTGATCCCTGACCTTGACCTCTGCTTGAACTGCACCCAAAACTTAGGTCACTCTTTGCCATCCACTCACACAATGTAGCTGACAAGTTCGGTCCTAATTCCATAGCATATTCATGAGGTATTTTGTTAACAGATATATTGTGCATGTAGGTTAAAAAGATATTGTGTTCAACTACTACTACTACTGCTACTACTACTACTACTACTACTACTATTACGACCACCACCATCACCATCAGTACAGCTGCTACAACTACTACTACTGCTACTACCACCACCATCACCACTACCACCACCACCATAACAACTACTACTACTGCTACTACTTCTGATGATGGTGGTGATGATGATGATGATGATAATTACTCACTTCTACTGGTACTACTGCTTCTACTACTACCACCACAACTACTACTACTACTACCACCTCCTCTTCTCTCCAGGTGCTCAAGACAGCTGGGGGGATGCGGGTGCTGTGCTGTGCTGTGCTGCTCTCAGTGCTGTTCATGCTGCCCTACCACCTCCTGTTGCTGCTTCAGGCTGCCCTCGTCACTGTACACCCGAAGGCCAAGGTGTGTGTGTGTGTGTGTGTGTGTGTGTGTGTGTGTGAGAGAGAGAGAGGGGGGGGAGAGAGAGAGAGAGAGGGGGGGGAGAGAGATAGAGGGAGGAGGGGGAAGGGAGCCAAGGAGGAAAGAAGGGATGAAGGAAGCGAATCAGTGCGAGAGGAGGAGAGGAAATGGGATAAGAAAGAGGGAGAGAGAGTGACAAGATTTGGAGGAGGGAGGGAGAGAAAGTGACAGGGGGAGGGAGAGAATCCGATGAGGAGGAGGAGGGAGTGGAGAAGAAAAGAAAGAGAGAGAGAGAGGGAGAGGCTAAAGCGAAATGAAGTCACGTCATATCGATCTCTATATATAAATTGAAAAGCTCCCTACCCCTCTTGGCTGAGCCTTAACATTTTCATCGCCTGACCCTCCTATCATCATCATCATCATCATCATCACTATCGTCATCATCATCATATTCAATGCCAATATCCTCCTCCACCTCATCATCATCAGCATCATCATCACCATTGTCAATATCGTCATCATCGTAATCATCATTATCATCATCATTATCATCATCATCATCATCATCGCCATTATTCTTCTTCTCCTCCTCCTCCTCCTCCTCCTCATCATCATCATCATCATCATCATCATCATCATCGTCGTCATCTACCGTAGTACTGAAGTAATGAGGACAATTGGAGAGGTTAAACTGCTCTCTCTCTCCACGAAACAGAATAAATATCACAGGAGAGAGAGAGAGAGAGAGAGAGAGAGAAGTGGGAGAAAGGAAGGAGAGTGGGAGGAAAAAGAGAAGTTGATTGAAAGTAAAAGAAGAATAACAGTGAGGAAGAAGGGGGAGTGATATGAGAGAGTGAGAGAGAGAGAGAGAGAGAGAGAGAGAGAGAGAGAGAAGTGGGGGGAAAGGAAGAAGAGGGAGTGATATGAAGTGTGGAGAGGGAGGGGGCAGAAAAACTCTTGATTGCCACTGTTAATTTCATAAAGAATTGAAAATAACTTTGATGAGAAGGGGGAGAGAGAGAGAGAGAGACGTAGTGGTGGAGGGAGAGAGGGGAATGAGAGGTGAGAAAAGGATAGGAGGAGATTTAGATGGAGAGAGGAAAGAGGGAGGATGAAGAGAAGAGAAAAAAGGAGCAGGTAGTGTGGAGAGAGAGAGAGAGCGTGTGAGGAAACAAGACACCTGGAGATTATAAACCAAGTAGATTACCTCGGGGGTGGAATGTGTGTCAGAGAGAGAGAGAGAGAGAGAGAGAGAGAAATTTATAAGAACTATTGTCTATATATGTGCACTCTTTCTATTAGTGTCTGTCTGTTAGTTTCTTTCTTTTTATGTGGCAAAAGAGGTGGTGGTGATGGTGGTGGTGGTGGTGATGTTGATAATAATGATGATATTACCTTAGTGTCCCTTGCAGCTGATGTTTACTTCGGTTTCAAGGGAGGTGCGTGGGGCAGGGATGTGAAAAATGGACCCTCAGGGAATGACATGGGGTGTGCCTCTCTCTCTCCCCTACAGGTGGTGTCTTACTGGCTTAAAATATGCGCCATCACCGGAGTCTACCCTGCCGTCCTCCTCTCAGCCAGGCCGTCAGAGGTATGTACAAAGAGGGTGCTGACGAGGGAAGCCTTCACGTGGTGGCACCGATATGACTGGCCGGCTCCACTGCCAGGTTGTACAAACGTCCCTCAACTCCCTCCCTGTCCCCCCGAAAGTACTGTGATGGACTTCAGGAAAAAACTTCAGCCTTCAGTCTACCGGGTTAAGCTCTCCGACGAGGCTGGGTGCGCAAAAAGAGCAACAACAACAGTAACAGCAGGTCAGGTTGGGTTGAATAAGGTCAGGTTTGGCATGGGTAGGTCAGGTCAGGGTATATTTGACATGAATGATAAAGTTATGATTAAGTTTGGCTAGTTTAAAGGCTAGGAAAAAATAGTGTAATTAGAGTACGGTTAGGATGCACTAGGTTAGATTGGATTAGGTTGGATTAGGTAATATAAGGGTGTGTTAGGGTGGATTAGGTAATATAAGGGTGTGTTAGGGTGGATTAGGTAATATAAGGGTGTGTTAGGGTGGATTAGGTAATATAAGGGTGTGTTAGGGTGGATTAGGTAATATAAGGGTGTGTTAGGTTGGATTAGATAATATAAGCGTGTGTTAGGTTGGATTAGGTAATATAAGGGTGTGTTAGGGTGGATTAGATAATATAAGGGTGTGTTAGGTTGGATTAGATAATATAAGGGTGTGTTAGGTTGGATTAGATAATATAAGGGTGTGTTAGGTAGTAGTAGTAGTAGTAATAGCAGCAGTTGTAGTAGTAGTAGCAGAAGAAGATGAAATAGTTGTAACTCCAGGTTCATTTTAAACCCGGTAGACTGCAGGCTGAAATTACACCTCTCCAGCAGCTCGCCATCCTCCTTTCGCGGGATAGGGAAGTCGTTGAAGAGGGGCGGGGGGTTCGGATAACAGGGAAGATCCATCACCCAGTTATATCAGTGCCACCACGTGAAGGCGCCCCTCCCGATACTCGTTGCTGGAAGTGAAGAGGCTGAAACCGTGAGAGGGAAGATAGTGGCAGCTTTTTGCAGTATTACTTGTGTTGCAGTGAAATGGCGGGGGACAGGGTGACGTGGAGGCGATTTGTTTGTGGCCACCCCGTGTAAGGGATTAAGGCGTCTGGATATAGATAGATAGATAGACTTGTGTTGTTGGGGCGACCGCATTTGGGGGAGGGTGGGCAGTTCTGGTTTGTATTATTTTTATTTTTTTTACACCTGTTTCCAGTTTATTATTGTTTGCAAGTTTGACCAGTTTACTTCTTGAGGTTGTGTGTTTATTTGTGTGTGTGTGTGTGTGTGTGTGTGTGTGTGTGTATGTGTGTGCGTGTGTGTGTGTGTGTGTGTGTGTGTGTATTTGTACGTGTGTATGTAAGTATGAATGAAAGGATTACTGTTATTACTGTAGTAGTTCTTGTTATTATTATTAAAATTATTATTATTACCACTACTACTACAACTACCACCACCACCACTACTACAACTACCACCACAACCACCACTACTACAACTACCACCACCACCACTACTACTACAACTACCACCACAACCACCACCACTACTACTACAACTACCACCACTACTACTACAACTACTACCACCACTACTACTACAACTACCACCACCACCACCACTACTACAACTACTACTACTACTACCACAACCACTACTACTACTACTACTACTACTATCACAACCACTACTACTGCTACTGCTACACCTATTCTTTTTCAGGTGTGGCCAGCCTTTGCCTCGGTGGTGAGAGGGTTAAGGGTGTGGCGGTGTAATGGTGATGGTGGCGAGAATGGTGGGGTGGCGGTGGCGGGGGTGGGGATGGGGGGAGGAGGAGGGGGTGGGGAAGGGGTAGGGGGAGACAAGGCACCCCCACAGATCGCAGACACCACCCTACTGCCACCCTCCCCCCACTGAATGCACTCCCAGTCAGTCTCTCTCTCTCTCTCTCTCTCTCTGGTCATCTCATTTGGGGAGAGGCAGAAGAGAGAGATTCAATTCTACCCCTCCTTCCGTCCCTCCTTATCTTCCTCTCTCCCTCATTTTCCTCATTCTCTCCCTTTCCTCCCTCCCTCCTTATATTCTTCCTTCCCTCCTTCTCCTTCTGTCCCTTCATTTCCTTCACTTTCTCCCTTTCCTTCGTCCCTTCCTTTCACCTTCCTCTCGACCCTCTCCACTTCCGTTCTTTCATTTCCAATTTTCTCTTCTCTCCCTCCTGTCTTACTACCTCCTTCTTTCCCCTCTCTTCCTCTCATTGATTCTTTCCTTCCTTCACTTCTATCATTCTCTCCTTCCCTCACTTCCATCATTCTCTTCTTCCCTCACTTCCATCATTCTCTCCTTCCCTCACTTCCATCTTTCTCTCCTTCCCTTCTTTCTGTCTTTCTCTTTTTAATTCAGTCTCTTTAGTACCTTCCCTACTTAACTGCTCTCTGTTCCTCTCTCCCTTCCTCCGTCTTTCCTTTCCCTCCCTCCCTCCTTCCCTCCCTCCTTCCCTCCCTTCTTTCCTCAGTCTTTTGCTTCCTTGATATCCTTCCATCCCCTCCCTCTTTCCCTCCTTCCCTCCCTGTCTTCCTTCCCATTTCCTCCATTCTTCTGTTTCTTCCTCCCTTCTCTTCTCCATCCATATCCCTTCATCCTTCTTTTTATTTTTATTTTTTCATTTATTTCCTTCTTCCATTTTTTTCCATTTTCCTCCTTCCTTTTCCTCCCTCCTTTCTCCTCCATTCCAGTTCCTCTCTTCCTTCCTCTTCCTCCTTTCCTTCCTTCATTTCATCCCTCTCTTCCTGTTCTCCATATCCTTCATCCTCACATGCTTTCTCTCTCTCTCTCTCTCTCTCTCTCTCTCTCTCTCTCTCTCGTGATATACATTGACAGGTTATTTGCTTACTTGGTCCAAACGTCACCTCCATTGGCCTCACACCACCATGAAGTAGAGAGAGAGAGAGAGAGAGAGATGGGGGAAGGAAAAGGAGAAAGGGCAAAGAAAACAAGAGACGAAGGGAAAAGAGAAGTGTGTAAGAAGGAAGGAAAAATGGAAGACGAAAATGGAGAAGAATGAGACGAGAGGAAAACTGAAGCCACGAATACACGTAGAAGAGAGAATGTGTCAGAATCGAGAGACGAGTGGGGAAAGAAAGAAAGAAGAGGAAAATTAAAGAATAAGCAAGAGAGAAGAAAACAGCAAGAGGGGGAGGGAGGAGAGAAATGAAGGAAGGAAGAAGAGAGAAGCAGTATACGAAAGAAGAACGAGGGAAACGAAGAATATTCAGCCATCACAGCCTCATCCCATTGTCAACAAAGATCAGCTGACGTATGGCTCTCCTGATTGGCGGAGAGGTCGTGACGTAGAGGTGACGTGGCAGCTCTTTACTGGCTCCGGTGTAAACAACGTGACGTCACTAAATGTTTGTGTGTTATATTTCCGTTCATGTTACGTGTGTGTGTGTGTGTGTGTGTGTGTGTGTGTGTGTGTGTGTGTGTGTGTGTGTGAAAATATAGTCGTTGATGAGTAGTATAATAAAGAATTGGATCGAAACTTTTATTTCATTATACCCTGTCATTATTTAAAAACGATAAACTGCTAAAGATTATTTAAGTACAGATATACGGACATTAGATACTTGCTGAAGAAATACATGGGAGCCTTCTGAGCCCTGAGGGAGCCCTGGGTGTGTCCGGTTAAAGAGGGCAAATGTCCACGTGATCCAGAGTCCACAAACATTACAGGTATGGTTTGATGACGTGTAATTATTGGTAAACCTGTTTTGTTTTACTTCATTCTTTAGTGTTCCCTCCCTCCCCTCCCCTCTCTCTCTCTCTCTCTCTCTCTCTCTCTCTCTCTCTCTCTCTCTCTCTCTTTCCCTTGCTCTTTCCTCCCTCGCCCTTTTTTTATTGCTAACTCAAACCATTTCCTTTGCTTCCTCCCAACTTCCCTCTCCACTTTCCTCCCACCTTTTCTTCCTTTTCCTTTATCTTCCTACCTTCCTTCCCCATCTCATTTTCCTCCTAACATCCCTCCCTTTCTTACCCTCCCTCCCTCCTCCCTGTCCTCCTCTCTCCCTTTAATAACCGAGGGAACGGCCATTAAAAAAAAGAAAAAAAAAAGGGAGGCTGACCAGCATATTTTGGACGCTATATTGCGTGTATGAGAGAGAGGGAAGGGGGGGGGAGGAAAAGGAAAGGAGAAAGGGTGAGAGGAGGAAAAGTCAAGGGAGGAAGGGTGATTACTGGATGAGTAGAGAACGTCCACCTCCCATAGTGCGAAAGAGGAACGAGAAAGTGTGAGTGAGACTGACAGGCTGAAGGGCTTGAGTACACACTGGCGACGGATCTAAAAGTGGAGAATGGAGGTGCGGGGATGACTTGTGTAGGTAACATTTTTTTTTTTACTCTTTTAACTCTGACTTTAGCCTGACGCAAAATTAGCTTCTCCACCGTGAATACCGATGCGTAGCAAGAGATTAACATGAGAGCATGGTACTAGTCACGAAGAAGTCTTGTGGAAAGGATGTAGTTAGTTGTATTGTCCTATTCGGCCACTGAGCTACGGGAAATGGGCTACAAAAGGACGAAAACCACCAGGTATGGGCGAGTGAACTATGGTACTGACATACTCTATCTTTTCACATTAAATACTGTATTGTGTTTTTACGTAATTAAGTATATACCATTTGCTACGCAGGGAGGTAACCATATAACCAAATGGCGACTGGTTGTCTTGTGAGCTAAAGTGCTTCAACCAAATGGACCCCGCGAGATTTTCATTTTTTTCTTTTTCTCCAATACCGCCACTCGGGGAGGCTGGTCACCGTCGCATTTTGGGATTAAGTAGCCTAGCCCTGGGTCCCTACACTCCTGAAGGGGCACAAAAATATCAGATGACGGATGGATGTAAAGAACGTTAAAATTTGCTATCAATATATGGGAAAGGTCAAAGTATATTGCCTCCTATTTGAAAGCAGTACCTATGTGAGAGAGAATGAGAATAACCTGAGAGCGGCCAGAAAGGAAAAAGAGGAATGATTAATTATTTATCAGCTATGAGATGCATAGGATGAGATGGAGTAAACAAAACGAAATAGGGCAAGGGAGCAGGACTACATGGCGTGAGGAAAGTACACCTACATCAAGTAACACAATGCTTGAAAGTCAAAAAATAAAAAAAATAACAATTTCTAACGACATATTTGTACATTTATCTTAATATTTAAGGAAAAGACGTCATTTATACATCTAGTCCCCCTTGTTGATAACGAGGAGCCTACGGTGTCCACGTGTGGATGGAACTCTCATATTTTCGCCTCTGAAGGTAAGTTTCCTACACAAGTTTGTTCAATTTCCGTGCTCTCAGGGTACGTGGTACATCCGAGCAGGTATGTGTGTGATGTTACGCTCCAAAGCTCTGAAATTTAGGAGGAATGATGGATTTCACCGCAGAATATTTTTGGAAAACGTCACCCAGGATAATTTAAGCGGGGCTGTAATTAAGTTTCCGTGCTCTAGTTACTTCCCAGTATACCGGAAGTCCAATATGCCAGGAACATATGTGTGGAGGAATATGATCTCGTCTGGGATTTTTAAAGCCAGAAATTTGAAATTGTAATCAAGAGCCCACAGCCGCAGACCCCTGACCTCAGTGCGCATGCGCGAAGGAGCGTCGTCTGAATATTTTAAAATAGTTTTATCGGCATTTTTGTTGTTTTGGACGCCTCGATTTAGTCAGATTAAGTTAGGTGATGTCTGTTAGGCGAGAGTCAGGTTGGGTTAGGTGAGATTAATGAGATCAGAGGGTTAGTTTAGTTACGTTAGGTTATTTTGAAAAATCCGTCTGGTAAATCGACTTCTGTGTGCACCTGCAAATTGACCAACTGCTGGAGAGGGATTATGGGCCCAAACTGGAAATATACGAGTAGGGAAAGGGGATTGGAAGCTGTGATATTACTAGAGAAGTTTTTGTACCAGTGCCTGATATTTTTCACCAGTTGACTCTGCTCCAATATCCGTTGCTGGCTCGCTAGGCGGTGGAAATTGCTCGGCGGAATCATTTTATTTTTATTTTTTACCATTTTTGTTGCCCTCCTTCCCTCTCCAGCTCTGGGAGATAGAAGTGGAATAAGGTGAGTTCGGCAGTGGATATAGATTGGTATAGGCTTTCGATACCCAATGCCGAGGCTTGCAGGGATCCCGTTTGTTACTAAAATACTGAGACCTGATTTCAATTCTGTGGGGCAGGTTACTTAAATATATTCTTCCTTGTTTACGTATTTAGCTGCCTACCTGCTTACCTACCTCCCTGCCTTCCTACATACCTTCTACCAACCTAACTACCTACCTACCTACCTACGTACCAGCTTACTAACCTAGGATTTTAGGATGTTTCCTGTACTGAGCTGATGATTGTATGTCCATATATCTGCGTTCTTGTTGGATAATGCGTGGCCATGATCTTTCCTCGGTAGTTTCATATATTCTTAACCCCCTTGACTCCCTGAGACATCCTTCTAATTATTCTTGCCATCTCCAGGTGGTGTGTATAGATATTTTTTTGTCTAGCGTATACTCGTCAAACGTGAGGAGTTAGATATAGCCAAAGTAAACCCCTTCATTATGAGAGGCCTTTCGTCAATAGAATATAATTATCTGATTACCTCAAGAAAAAGCTAAAAAAAAAAACACATTGAAAGGGTTACTCCTCTGAGGCAAATGACCGCTTCCGTATTTTACACTAAATAATTTAATCCATGTCTGTCAGTCTATCTAACTATCTGTCTGTCTCTTATCAGTCTGTATATCTGTTTCAGTCACTTGAGTAATTTTTCTGGCTAGTGAATCATTTTTGTGACTAATACAAACGATGTGATTCAGAGAAAGAGCCCAGCTTGACAAAGGGTTATCAGTGACTGGTTTCTGATAGGCCTAATCTGGGCGGTTAAAGTTACTGTTTGGTATAAGAACAGTAAAACAAAGCATAAGATTTTAAAGTTTTGGATTAATAGGTGAATGTGTGGCCTATCTGGGAAGACCTGCCGTATTCTGTTTGATAGGTCTAATTTTGTGCGTTTTTTATTATTTCTCACCTCACCCCATCTCTTCATTGGTCAGGAGGGTTGGGATGATGATGATGGTGTAAAATAGGACAGGCTGGTCGTTTAAGAAAGGTTAATGTAAATAATCACAGGTTCCTATAAGCATTGGGATGATGGTGATGATGAAAATGGTGATGATGAGGTGAAGGACTAGAATTTCTCTGCATATGATAATATTTTTTACTAATGCTAATTGTAAAAGAAGGACAGTTGGCCAGTTTAAGAAAAACTGCATAGGTTAGAATAAAGGTTGAAATAATGATGATGGTGATTGATGATGATGGTTATGAAGATGATGATGATGATGATGAGTACGTTTAATCACCATTAATTTACAGTGCCACCAAAAACCTCAAAAAGAATCAGGAGCATTATCCAAACCCTTCCTTCTGTACCCCGTGTTGAAGTGAGACAACCCACTAGTCATTTTTCCCTCATTTTACAGCATGTGACGGAGTTCCTGCCAGAGGGTAAAGTAATATAAAGAATAAAGTAAAATAAACTTCTGCACATTTTTAAAGGAAAGCTGCTTGGAGTGTGGAGGACATAGTTTAAAATTTATATTCTAGATGAGAAAAGCTGTCAGTAACATGTTCGTTCCTCGGCATCTGCAGCCTTTTGCTCTTTTCTTTTTCTTCCTGTCCCATTCCTCTTATTCCTCCTCCTTCTCCTCCTGTTTCTCTTCCTCTTCCTTTTCCTCTTCGCATTCCTTCCACTGTTCTATGTGATTATTTACAGGCAAGATGAACAGGCAAAGAACAGACGCGATTTTTACTACTACTACTACTACTATCACCACCATTGTCAGGCTACTTACTGCTATGTGTATAATAGTATTTTTCCAGTTAGGTTAGGTGTGTACTCAGCTTCCCTCAGGCCTTAAAGCAGTCTCCTTTTGAACTTGGGCCAGGAGTTGTATGCCTGGCCTCTGTGTGGAGATTGGCTTGTACTGGGGGGGACAGGAAGTGGTGAAGCCTTCTTGTGCACATGCTTAAAAATCGTTAACAGGAAAATAATTGCAGCACTTGGAAAACTATTTTTTTTTTTTTTTTTTTTTTTTCCCTAAACTTCATTACTGGCTTGTCGGTCCCACCACGTGAAGGCGTCCCACTCCATGTGAAATAGCCAATCTCAAGCCAGATTCAATTTCGGGTACGAGATGAAAGGCGGTGATCGGAAAGTTAGGAAATTATGTTTACAGAGTTTACAGAATCTGTCAAACTTCCCAGAAACTGCGGTAGTGACTATGTGGGAAGAATTTACAGACAGCTTCTCGGTAACTACTGAAATATTTACTTTGGGTACAAGATCAAAGGCAGGGAAGGAGAAATTTGGCTTTTTTTTTCACATGGTTTTATAGAGTTTTTGAGGAACTTCGAAATTTGATGTGGTTCGAGGCGTGAAAGAAAGGCACTCAGTTTTGATACATACTGAGTTATTCTACGGTTCTTTCACCTTGGCCCAGGTTTTCGTCCTTTTGCAGCTTATTTCTCGTAGCTCAGTGGCAGAATTTGAATGCTACAACCTCATCCTTTCCCCAGCACTTTCTCATCCTGGTTTCAACCTATTGTTAAAACTGCATTCAACACGGAGAGGCGGCACTCACTGAGCAAGTAAAGAGTGTAGTTGTGTTTATCTATCTATCTATCTATCTATTGCCAGACGCCTCAATCCCGTTTGGGGTGGCCACAAACAAATCGCCTCCAAGTCGCCCTGTCCCCCGCCATTTCACTGCCCTGCTCCCAACTCACATCCCCCTCTCTCATATACCTCTCCACCCCATCCCTCCATCTCATCCTCGGTCTCCCCCTCCCTCTTCCACCCTCCACCTCACTCACATACACTCTCTTCGTCAGTCTTTCACCCTCCATCCTCTCCACATGGCCAAACCACCTCAGTGTGTTCCTCACAACGCTCAAGGTTGTGTTTATCACGTTTGCAAAAGAGGAAGAATGACAAGAAGGCGATTCGTTTATGGCTACCCCATTTGGGATTAAGGCGCCTTAACTGTAGATAGATAGAATAGATGGGGAGATAGACTTAGGGAACTAATAAAAGACATACATTTCTGTTTTCTGTCGTCTACTTCTCTACCCTATGTCAACCCAAAACCTGCTTGTAGCTTTTTTATATGGTTTACTGAACCTCATATTGCCCCGTGATTAAACATTTAGTTACACATTTTTTAATATATGCTTTTCCAGACCACTGCATTCGTCACTGGAGAGACTTCAAAATGGAGAGGTGAAACAGCTGCATAAACCCCTTCCAATTGGTCTGCCTCAAGGTGAATAAAACAAGATAGAGATGTGAAACAAGCAGCATCATCCCGTCCCACGTGATCTTCCTCAAGGTGAAGAGAATCGTGTTGGGGACTAGTAAGGAAACATAACATCAGGCATCATCACACTGAAAAGGGTAAAGACAGTGACTAAGTATAAGACATTTTACTTTTGTTTTTAATGTAATCTAGAATCTAACCCAATACTTTTGTTGCTTATGAGAACACGACTCTCTCTCTCTCTCCTTTGCAATTTTTTTAAAGATCAAAATCAGGGCTAATTTAGTGCAAAAGGAGTATATCAGTGACTTCTTTCCAGCTCTTACCGAGAAAAACCAAGGGCCAGACCCAGCTAATGAGTCGTGAAATATGAAAATGAAAAGATTACTGTTATAGGTGTATTTCTGTGTGCACTCTAATTTTGAAAGGGATGCTGCTGTATATCTATCAGTCTATCTGTGTATGAGTATCTATGAATGTGTCTGTCTGTATGTATGTATGTCAATCTACATATCTGTCTGCGGGAGTAATATAGGTAACATACACAAAGCTCCCACCTCAATAGCCAAGCCTCCATTTTCTTGTGTGTCAGAGAGAGAGAGAGAGAGAGAGAGAGAGAGAGAGAGCAGTATATATTTAAAATGAAAGGCTATATATGAAAGCCAAGGGAGATAGCACTAGTCAAAAAGACTGAAGCGATTGGAATGTGAGTAACGGTTTCAGAATTCTACATCAGTTGAGTGTGTAACAAAAAGATACTACCATCATTCCCACTGCTGGTATTAAAAGCTAAGCAGTACAGTTTTAAAATTCCTGCAAGTTGATATCCAGTTATAGCTCTGTTTACAGCTTATATGAACAAAAGGAAAAGGATATGTATGATTTTGCTTTCACTTATTAAAGCTAAGCAGTTTTAAAACTGTTGCATTTAGAAATCTGGTTGCAGCTTTGTGGTTTACCAGGGTTTACATATATTCACAAATAAAGAAATAATTACAGTTCATAGTCACGAAACAAAAGAGGATCGTTTAGGTTGTTCGTACAAGTATATTATAAACTAAGAAAATCACGCTTGTTGAACTCAGAAGCCGCTATGTTATAGTCCAAGTTGGTGGTTTTACTTATAAAACAACGGATATTCATGTAAGTGAACTCCCAGGTATAAAAGCAAAAGCCGTATTAAATATTCTGTACAGGTATACAGAAATTCAGATGCAGCTTTGTTATATCCGTTTCAGTTTAAATTTTCAAACGGTCAGTAACATTATTTTGCTGTTTATTTTGCCTCCCGCATCTTAATACTCTCGTGTATATTATTTATATCGTTGTAATATCGACATTGTTTGCATCAGTGACGTGCATAAGATTGTTTGAGGTATAATGGGCTTATAAATATCGCTAAATACGTGTTACCGGATCTCGAGAGCCACTCAGGCGAACGTCTTTTGTTTTCAGTTCGTGCACGTGTGATGGCGGTGGCGTCTTTCCTCCCCGCTATCCAATTTTCGGCCATAAAGGTAAGATTTTCACTCATTTTCGTGCCAGTTCTGTGTTTCTCTATTATATGAAGTAGTCGTGATGCTTAGGAGTTAGAATAGCGAAGGACAGAACAGGCAAGTAGTGTGAAAAATGAAAAACGGGAATTGTCGGAGTCGGCATCCCTCTTCATCAATTTTCGCTTCTAAAGGTGGGATTTCCGCCAGTTTTTGCATCGATTATGTGTTTCTCGGTTAGATTAAATATTCGTGGTAGTTGAGAGGGAATAATGAGAGAGAGAGAACGGGGAAAAATGTTTGTAAATGGACTATGAAACGAGAAGTAGGAATATGCAACATTAAGTTCTAGAATGGAAGATCATTACGGAAGTTTGAAATAGATAAATTCTGTTTTGAGGATATTTTTCACTCAGTTGCGCATCGGTTTTACGGTTATTTATTAGATTTAGGCATTCGTGATGCATGTGAGGCAGAATAGAGGGAAAAATGTTTTGAAAAAGAGTATAAAAGGCGAAGTAGGAAAATGCCACGGGAGGTTTAAAAATGGAAGACAGTTATAGAGGATAGAATGATGGTACTCGGAAAGTCTTTGTTTTGCGCGTTAATTTCACTCAATTGAGCACCGACTGTATGTTTCTCGTGTAAATTAAGCAGTCTTGGTGCCTGAGAGAGAATATAGCGAGTTGGAACTGGGAAAGTGCCTTGAAATGGGGTATAAAATGAAGAGTAGAAATAAGCTTCTGCTATTTTCTCTTTTTCGTTTGTAAAGGCAAGATTTCCGCTCAGTTTCTTTCCGTTTCTGTATTTTTGTAAGATTAAATAAATATTCGTGGTTCATGAGATTATAGACGGATATAATTAAAAAACTTGAAAATGATGTCAAATGAAGAATGAATATGCCAGTTTGTATCTTTCTATCGACATCTTCGCTGGTAAAGGTACAATTTCTATTAGTCTTGCACCGATTCTGTTACTCGGGTAGGTTAAATGTTGGTGATGCTGGGAAGGTGAAATGGAGTGGGATGGAAAGGGGAAACTGTTTGAAAATGGAATGTACAGTTAGAACCTATATCTGGGACCTAGTTTTAACTGTATCAACTGCCACCCCTTTATACTTTTCGTGTGGACATGTTTTTCGCTTAGTTTTGCTTGGATTATTTGTTTCTGTAGCTAAACTCATGATTGTAAGGTAGATCAGAGCGGGACACAAGGTAGAAACTAAACATATATATTGAGAAGTAGGTATATGCCAAGGAAAGTTCAAGAATGGAGGATGGTTTCATAAAAAAAATTATAAACTTGGAAATTCTGAGTTTTCCGATTGATTTCACTCAGCTACACGCCGGATCTACGTTTCTTGGTTAGAGTAAATGGCCTGAATGTTAGAGAATATATTAGGATAGAGCTAAGAAACTGAAAATAGAGTTTAAAAGGAGAAGCATAAATGTGCCACGGAAGGGCCAAGACGAAAGATGGTTACTGAGAAACACACACACACACACACACACACACACACACACACACACAGACGGAGTACTTGTATAACATGTTTTGTAGGAAACAGCATGAAACAGAAATCCTTCCTCCCAGAATTCCCCGGAAATCATTAGACCAGAATCCAGGTTTTGCAAAAGGACGGAAGATAAGAGGAAGACAGACTGATAACCAGATATGTGAAAATGGAAGAACAGAACAAATATTTAGAATTTGAATAAGAGTATTAGAGGAAAATATTAACATGAGAGTACATTAAAGCGATAGAACTGAGAAACAACGAGGGCGATTATGTAAGTGGCACAGAACTGAAATTATTAAAATATAAGAATTGACAGTGAATGTAAAAGCAAGCAATGTGACAGCAGAGAATATATTAGGGGGTTAGATGAGAGATTATTGGAAAATGTATAAAAGAAAGAAGAAATTTAACAGGAAAAGGAGTAAATAGCAAAGGTAGACCTAACAGCGTAAAAAATACGTGTAAAACTTCATATATTTCAGCTGAGTACCTTTCCCCCTCCCTCCCACACACACAATTCCGCGGAAATCATTAGTCCTGAGCGTTACTACATGTTTTCCTCAACTCTAGTTCAGAGTCACTGGATGGCTGGCTAGACTCCTGAGCTGCAGTTATCAAGGGTCTTAAAGTTGTTTGGAGGAGAAGTAAGTCTCCATAGCTGGTTATGTAGTGTTGAGCATATATTTATTTTTCATGTCTTGATGTGATTTTGGTTTAGGTTCGTATTTTAAGTAACAGACGTCGGAGCTCCCCATCCTTTGCGATTTATTTTGAGTATGACCACAGTATCCTCTTGTATAAATAACGTTAAAACTACGGTCTGTACAGTACGTAAGGCTCGTGAGAATATAAAGAAACAATAGGCCAAATAAATCGCCGAGGAATCGGTGTTATGAAGCCTCCCATGCCACTTAGAAAATGGGTTTTATTCATGAAGTGTTTTGTAGCAATAGAAGTGAAGGGAAGAGTGTATTCAGTATCACATCGAAATTTCAGCTTAGGAAACGTTGTAAATACCGTCCCTGCTTATTACTCGCCTTCTTGGAAATAAACAGGGTACTTGTTAGGGTAGTCATGGTTATTTTCCTGTCCCAATTATTCTTTTTTCATGTTCTGGGGTATTGTATAAGTTGCCACACCAGTAGATTTTATTTAGCGGGGCCTGAATGGTTGGCGAATGATTGTGGCCCATTTAATTTGGCACTTTTTTCGTTAGTTTCCTCTGGTGTAATTTTTTTTTCCCCCTTGCAGTCTGGGCTATGTTTCACCCCATTCGTGGGTGAAATTGAGGTGTCTGTGATGATAGTCATATTTAGGAACTGTGTTTAGCATTGAAAAATAGCTACAGGATGCTTTAAAAATTTCCTCTTCAGTGCTACTCGAAAGACATTAGGAAAGTTAAAGTATTCCGAAGTTACAGTCCTTTCACCCTAATTCTAATTTTTTGTCCTTTCAAGACTTGTTTCACGCACCTCAGGGACAGAGTATGACTACTGTGGCTCTGGATTCTTTCTGCATATCTTTTGTGTGTGTGTGATCAGCATAATACTCTAGAATGGTATTATTATATGGTTACAGCTTGAAGATGGAAAGGTGGCAGTTTTAGACCAGGTTAGAGAGTACAGTGTTGAAAACTCCAAAAGGGAAAGTGACTCTGTACGGTAGTTGCATGAGGAACCTAACTCCTTAAACCTGAACGTAATATACAAATCAAAGCAGTTTTCAACAATGAGAGCAAATTCAACATTTCAAAGCAGTGGAACAAGATTAAATTAAGAGTGCGAGTGAGAATACTTTTAGTGTGAGTGATCAGACGAATGACAAGGCTTGGTGATCTTGTCTGCCCACACCAGAGAGAGGGGGGGGGGAGTGATTGGTTTTCCTGTCATTATTTTAGGCTCATATGGGAGAAGTTGGGTTGCAGGCAGCCATATGTGTAATGAGAGTGGCAAGTGTTAAGCAAAATGGATTTAATGAGTCAGGAAGGAATGGAGAGAGAAAGGGGAAAACGAGGAGGGGACAGAAGAGGAATGTAATAAAAGCAAGGGGAGAGAGAGAGAGAGAGAGAGAGAGAGAGAGAGAGAGAGAGAGAGAGACTAAGACTAGTAGCACCACACGATTGGATTTAGTAGCCTTGATGGCAATAATTCTGACGATATTGACTTGGCCTTTATTGCACCAGAGAGAGAGAGAGAGAAACACTTGATTTCCTTAAAATTACATAATGCATTTTCCAACACTTAAAAGCACCCTCATTTTATTGAAAGTGGTTCTCTAATACATTATTCACCGGAAACCAATTTATTCTCGTATCCTCCAGACGATTTTATTCAGCTTAGGAGGAGTTGATACAGCCTTCATTAACCCCTTCTGTACGAGAGGCCTTTCATGAATTAAATATTTAGGTAGGAATGAGAGTAAGAGAATTTATAAGAGGTAAGATACAGAGGTATGTCCACGGTTTGAAGTTAATCATCTTGAGTGTGTTTACGCTCTCTCTCTCTCTCTCTCTCTCTCATAATAGCATCTTTATTTCGCGGGTGGTCATGACATATTTTTCTCTACTGGATTTTTTTTTTAAGGAATACTATCTTAACGTTTCCTGAGACATGGCAATTTTATTTTTATATTTAGAATCATATATTACCTGAAAAATGTGAGTGTAAGAGGAAGTAAAAAAATAAAAACTCAATTAACCGACCTAATTAATCGCCTTTTTTTTTTTTTTTTCCGGGCGAGGCTTTATGACTGGGAGTTGGAAGGTTATATGTAGCCTTCATTAACGCCTCTGCTGATTGGGACAAGCTGAATAACATGTCTTGAGTTGCAGGAATCACACACACACACACACACACACACACACACACACACACACACACACACACACACACACCGCAGATTTGAAACTTCTGGTAGGAAATAATTTCGGAACGCTGCGATGTGTGCTGTTCAAAATTCCTAGCTTTAATATTAACTTTTTTTTTTTTTTGCCGGTAAATAGAACTTAATTAATGTTGTGTGTGTGTGTGTGTGTGTGTGTGTGTGTGTGTGTGTGTGTGTGTGTGTATTAACCAGTCACTGATATGATATAAATAAATTAATATGTGTGTATCTATGTATGTACAGTGTAGAGAGAGTCGGAACGTTTTGAGCAAACGTATATTAATTAAAAATGGCGTAATTACACTTGGCGGCTATTAAGCTTTAGAAAAATTCATCTTGCAAATACCCATTTTTACTTGTAATTGAAAAGCGTCAGGTATGAGGGTGTTGGCTGTAAGAGTTGCTTAATTAGTTTTTTTTATTTTATAGTTTATATGATAAAAAGAATTATTGCCTTTGAAGAGTGCTTAATAACAGGTTTCAGTTATTCTTTGAGCATTTGAATTAGGGCGGCATGCAGAGAAAATGGAGACTACGAGACTAACTAGGAGAGTGGTTGGTTCTTTTAGCATTTGAATTGATTAAAGGGCCATGTGAAGGGAGTGGAGAATAAGAGACTGGATAGGAGAGGGTATGTTAGGTGGGAAGGGGAAATAGGAATAGATGGAGATTTGATATGGAGAAGTTTATTACTGAGATTGGTGAATTGGAAGGTCAGCCAGATGGAGGATAGGGTGACATGGAGACGATTTGTTTATGGCTGCCTCTTCTATTAACATGTCTTGCGGTAGAGATAGCATATAATGAAACCTAAAATCCCTAACCCCTTTCAGATTAGTTGATGGCCAGGTGCAGCCAGCAAGGTTGAGTTGACTAGACACCAAGGAGACTCATACCGCTACCTTACTCAACGAAGGCTCATCTAATATCAAGCAGCCACGACTTTGTATTCACGCTGTGGGAGTGGCCTCGTTTTGTCAGGTAAGAACAAACTTTCTCTAGATAGGTGTCTGCAGATTACCGATTTTTGTAGCGTAACCGTTGAAATTTGTCACCAGTCTGCTTCGGTGCCTCTTTAATCTATTCATTTGCTGATTTGTGCAAGAGTGATATGTTTTAGTTGAAGCGGTTAATTTTATTCCCTATAATATCAGTTTTTACTCATTAATTATGCTAATGTCTCTGCCTGTGTTCCCATCTTTTAAAGTGTAATGAACCAAGCAGTAACAACGCGAATCTTATCTACCAAAAGGTGATCTTCTCCAGTCTTTCCATATCTGACTCACCTAACTCCCAAAATTCTAATCCGTTATCTATCAGTCTGTCTAAATATCTATCTGTCTATCTGTCTGCATCTATTTGTATTAACAAGTCAGAACAGTGAACGTGACCGGGTTGCATGGCCTGGTCTTTGGGGAGTGATTCAGCGGCTGGGGGAGAGAGAGAGAGAGAGAGAGAGAGAGAGAGGAGAAATGGCGACTGAGATGGAACAGGGGAATGTAAAAAGGAGAGAGAGAGAGGGGGGGGGAGCGGTGGAAGGAAGAGATCTAGACAAGAGGAAATAGCGTCTGACTGGAAGCAGGAGTGGAAAAAGAGAGAGAGGGAGAGAGATCCCCGGGAATCTCCAAAGCATAGGAACACACACACACACACACACACACACACACACACACACACACACACACACACACACACACACACACTTTCCTTCGTGTGTACTGTACAAAGTTAGGCTTGTCATTTGTTTTTGGAAAATACGCGGGAATTGGAATATAGCTGTATATTTGTTTTTAATTTCGCTTTTGACGCTCCTTAAACTGTATGTGGTTTGTCATGTTGAGCACACACACACACACACACACACACACACACACACACACACACACACACACACACACACACACACACACACACACACACACACACACACTTTCTCTCTCTCTCAGCGTAAATTCCTGCACACCACGAATTTTGAAAAGTAAACGTGTCTGTGAGGCTGCAGATAGCGTGTTTGTGTTGCGTTGTGAAGCAAGGCAGAAAATACGTTCCTCTTGTGAAGCGTTTGCCTGAGTAGCCGACCTTGCGGCCTGAAATGCACAAGTATGAGGATATTTTTCAGCATTATCATTTGTAGTGGCAGTTCTTCAAAACCACATTAAAAAAATTAGTATCGTTCATGTTCTCCCGTACCACACCACATGAACTTCCCACACCACATGCACTTCCCACACCACATGCACTTCCCACACCACATGCACTTCCCACACCACATGCATTTCCCACACCACATGCACTTCCCACACCACATGCACTTCCCACACCACATGCACTTCCCACACCACACTGTCCTGTGATCAGTGGTATACTACTAGCGATATTCATGTCATAGCAGCTAGTGCTTCGTGATTAGCGTCACATTCTAAGAGTTAATCTGTTACAACTTAGCAGTGAAGATGGATGGATGGCAGCTTTAGGCCAGGTTAGAGTATGAAGAGTATAGGTTACGTAACTGTGCAGCTCTGAGGTAGCAAAGTTTAAACAATGGATATTCTTATGTTCAGTTATCAGGTCATGTAACTACAGGCCCTAATAACTACCTATACAGGGCGGTTCATAAATAGCGCTCAACTAGAAATTCACATGCGAAATCTTACGTGTTGCTCATACAGCTCAGTTTGCTGGTGTGGATGTGGTTGTGGCAGTGGGGAATAGGGAAAAAACATTGATGGATGGAAACTGCAAACGCTAAGGAAGTCGCTGCGGGGAGTGTAAGAGGAGCGTTAAATATGGTTCACCGTGAATAGTTCAGGCATCTTACCAGGTTATGTAAACTAGTGCACGGTTGGGTGTGTAAAAGGAGGGTAAGCTGTAGTGGGTGTTTATAATGAACTGATGTAACGGCGTGAGTGTACTTATGAAAGGTAGTTAATCTTAAATAATGGTGAGTCTTCAGTTTCATCTCCTTGAATCCAGTGACCCAGTTTGTATTCTTGTCACCAGCATCACTTTTACCCCGCCTTGGAAGGATCAGTAGAGGGGAAGGGATAAAATTAATGATGTCATGGTTCTCTCTCTCTCTCTCTACCATTTTTGTTTCCACTTTTTCTGCCCCTCAGTTAATTTGTCACCTGATCAATTGGAGTGAAGGATTAATGGAGTTTATATTTGGGTGAAACCATACAATATATTTTTAGGTAGCACTGGTTTTAATTGGTAGTTAATTTAACACACACACACACACACACACACACACACACACACACACACACACACACACACACACACACACACACACACACACACACACACACACACACCGTCTACCCTCATACGTTTTTACTAATATCAGGTAGGTCCATTCATGCATGTAGTAAATATTTACCCGATTCCCCCTTTAAATTTACTCCCAATCCAATAAAGAGGAAGGAGCGATGAACTGTATACGTATTTTTATAACAGGTAGCAATAAAGGGACCACCGTTATCAGCACCACGGGATATTTCTGAAGATAGACTTTTTATTAGTTTAGGCATTCACCCTTCGGATATCTCGTTCCGCCGTTAATTTAGTCCCTAGGTAGTTACAGAGAGAGAGAGAGAGAAGGGGGGGGGGGGTGATATAGCCCTCTCGATAAACCACAAAAGTGTAAAGACGAAAGTAAAAATGCCGTAATTTTTGTGTAGATTAAAGATTTTTGTTTTTCATTGGGTTGCTTATTGTCGTAGTGTTTTCCCAGTTGCCCTTTACATACTGTCTTCTAGCCATTTAAGACAGGTGGCAACAGCGGGATGGATATTTTTAGTCCCAGCAATGTGAAATATTTGTCTGGCGTAAACAGTAAACCCAGATCCCTCGTGCCCTACCCCCACCCACTCCTGACAGTCATTCACTCTGATATTTCGACTGTTCCCCTATTTGATATACCTCCAAGCAAGGTGAGAGGGGGTGGTATTTTTAGTTCCAAGACTGGCGACATGTGTATAGCGTTAAGAGAATACTTCGCCCCTCCTTCGAACCCCCAAGGGAAAAAAAAAAAATCATCATTCTACTGGTATCCCCGTTTTTCTCATTAGTTCACCCTGTAGTCAGGTGCGAGGCAGGTATTTTTAGATGCAGCGCTGTGGTGATGAAGTTTGTCAGGCGTAAAAAAGCTTTCCTTATTTAATTTATCAGATGAGAGAGGAAGGTTATTTTACGTCGAACACTGGTTGTCTTGCGTACACAGTAAGTCCATCTCTTAGTTTTATCCCTCTTCCCCTCCGGATAAAAGGGAACTCACACCATTCCATTATAATACCATATGCCCTCATTTAATTTATCCTCTTCCCCATAGAAGAGAGGAGGATATTTTTCGATCCAGAATGGTGAAATTGGTCTTGCGTAAACAGTAAACTCAGTCTCCTAGTTTCATCCCCATCCCCCGTTCGGGGAAAAAAAAAGAGGGGGGGGGGGAAGCTGCATCATTCCAATATCATCTCGTATTCCCTCGTATCATTTTTCCTCGCAGAGAAGAGAGAGGAAGGTATATTTAGATCAGACAGTGGTGGTGAAACTTGCCCAGCGTGAAGAGAAAAACTCTGTCCCCTCATTCCCTCCTGTTTACAAAGTGAGCGACCGTCATTTGTTACGGTGATGGCGGACGAGGGGTGGAGTTCGCGTCTGTTTCCCTTTTCTAATTTAAAGCTTTGTTCTCGGAGAGGATATTGCAAGCTGCGTGGATTTGGCAGTGGTATGAGCCCTTGGAGTAGATTTTCCTTTGATATGTAACTAGTTCATTTACTGTAAGTAGGGGGAGAATTTTGTTCTTTCCCAGCTTATTTCATTAGCTCAGTGACCCCCCCCCCCTTAAAGGATCACCATCATTTCCATGGCACTGCTCTGGCTAGCATCCTACTCTAGTGTCAGTCTCATGATACAGGTCAAAGTTAAAAAAGGAGAGGCAATATTAAGTTAGTTAAAGTGAACGGATATTAGTGATGAATAACTTGACCGTATTGATTTAAAAGAGGGACAGTATGCGGTGGCTTTAATGGCTGCGTGTTTAAGTTGTAACCCATAAACTTTAGTGGTAATCTGCAAGACGAATGATTTTGTGAAGAGGAAGAAAAACAATCGTCCTGTGATACTCTCTCTCTCTCACACACACACACACACACACACACACACACACACACACACACACACACACACACACACACACACACACGTTTTTAAGACATAATGACCTAATTTCTCTCTCATCCAGTGAACCAGTCAGTGATAAAATATAATAGCCGCACCATTAAATAAAGCGAGGTAGTTGGTGGATATGGCTGGCTCAGCAGTTTAACGAAATTCAGTCAGACTCTTTAGCCTAAGAATATATATATTTTTATCGTGTAGAGGGATGCCTGCATGTGCTGGCACAGATAAAACCAGGTTACTCCGCTGCCCGGTTATGCAAACATCCTTCAACTCAACTTCCTCCCCTTATACCTACAAAAGAGGGATGGTTGACTGTAGGAGGAAGATAGGTTCAGCCTGCAGTCCACCGGGCTCATGTTTAGATGAGCCTAGGATTACAGCCTGTATACCACTATCTCCAGACGATTGTAATTAATCCTTTGAAAATAGGGACGTTTATTTATTTATTTTTTCACATAAAACGTCCCCAAACCATTTTAATCAGCTAGGGATAGATCTGCGAACGAGGTGTTGGTTAAATAGCAGTTCCCTATTCATCTTGACTTGGCTTAGAGTTCGGTTTTTGACAGCTGTTTCACGTGCTTCAGTGGCAGACTAAGACAGTATTATGACTGTAATTATAACACTTTTTCTGACTAGCATCATATTCTTGTTAATCAGTTGTTGCAGCTCAGCATTCAGAATGGACAGAGGCAGTTTTAGGCTAGGTTAAGGTAACAAGAGCGAGAGGACTTTCATAAGTTGAATAAAATCGTCTGGTAGCGGCAAGAATGAATTAACAGGGGTGTCACCCGCTTTCAGGACGTTCTTGAGTAGCTATGGCCTTTTTAAGTCAAGTTGGACTAAAATTACCATCTCCATCGTAAATGCTGTGTTATGACAATAGATTAACAAGAGTTTATGATGCTAGTCACGAAGTGTTATGGAAGTGATGTAGAGCCATAAGCACTTTTTCTGTCCCTGAGCTCTGTTGAACTAAGCTGCAACGGGACGGAAATCTGGGTCACTTGAAGGTACTACTGTATAGTGTCTGAACGAAGACTTTTTAAACTTGAGAGCCACAACACAAGGACAGGCTGAGGAACACAACCAAAATCTGCCCTGCTTTCTTCGCTGGCTGTGTTAAATCAGTGTGAAAAAAAAAAAATCATTATTTTAGATTAGTTGGGGCTTAGTTTTGAGGAGCAGAGGAGGTCTCTCTCTCTTTCTCTCTCTCTCTCTCTCTCTCTATTTGTTTGTGCAAATTAGTTATTCACTATTGCCAGGAAGTTTCATTCATCTCAAGAGAAACTCTTTGGATTTACTGTGTTCGGTAGTTACGGTATATGACGTGAAGTGGTTTTAGTGGTGTGTGGTGTGGAGCGGAGCGGAGCAGTGTGTGGGAGTGTAGGGATAGGATCTAGTTCTGTATGGAATGAAGTGGGGTATGTGATACAGTGATACCATGCATGCTGGGAAAAATGGAAGGGTAGAATGAAGTAGAATAATGTGACGAGGATTGTGGAGTGGAAGGGAGTCAAGTGGAGTAGTGTGTGGAATGTGATATATCTGACCAGGGTGTGATGTTAGGCAGGCTTTTGGGAAATCAGTCGGTTTCAGTCTCAACCTATATTTCACCTCCCTCTTCCCGTTCCCTACTCCCTACCCAACTATTACTCTTGCTTTTACTCTTCGTTACTCATCATTGTTTTTCGTTTTCTGTCTTCATCGTCATCCTCTTCCTCTTCTATTAGTGTCGCTCTTCCGTTTTCACACACACACACACACACACACACACACACACACACACACACACACACACACACACACACACACACACACACACACTAATACATGCACGCCTCAAACTACTGTATGTATTTGTCAGTCAGTATGTCTGTGTCTAACTTCCTATCTGTATCAGTGCCTGTCCATCAATATTAATTTATTTATCTATGTCTGATTCTGTTGCTCTCCCTAAACATCTTATTTCCCCAGTTTAATCCTTCATTTTACTTCTCTGCTGTTTCTTCTTCATTTATATCCATTCGATCCTTCTGCCTTTTTTCGTTTCATTCGATATTCTCCCCAGTGTAATTTTTATCCATGTTTCGTTTACAGTCACTTTTTTTTAATGAAACTCGTATAATCTTTCTGTTGTACATATTGGAAGTTTCATTCTTTAGCATTAATCTCTCTCTCTCTCTCTCTCTCTCTCTCTATTACTAACTTGTGAAGCTCTCATGTGTGTGTGTGTCGTAGGAAGGTTCGCTCAGCATAAAAGCTCTTCTAAGCAGGGTGGAATCAAAGACTTTCGTCTCTTAAAACTCCCTTTCTGTTAGCCGACTCCATTCAGCTCCCCCACCACCCATCCCCAACTCTGATATTTACGTCATAGAACAGTTGAAATAAGGCTTCTATTTGCTACACACACACACACACACACACACACACACACACACACACACACACACACACACACACACACACACACACACACACACACACACACACACACACACACACACACACACACACACACACACACACACACACACACACACACACACACACACACACACACACACACACACACACACACACACACACACACACACACACACACACACACACACACACACACACACACACACACACACACACACACACACACACACACACACACACACACACACACACACACACACACACACACACACACACACACACACACACACACACACACACACACACACACACACACACACACACACACACACACACACACACACACACACACACACACACACACACACACACACACACACACACACACACACACACACACACACACACACACACACACACACACACACACACACACACACACACACACACACACACACACACACACACACACACACACACACACACACACACACACACACACACACACACACAGAGTCTCTCTTCCACTGCCTCGTTTCCTCTCCCTTCCTACTTCACAGCATATCCTGCCTCTCGCTCTCTTATCCTGCCCCCTCCCTGCCTGTTTGGCTGAGGAAGGGAAGACATCCAGATTACTTCCCGTATCCCCAGGCTAACATCGAGGTAGGGCTTCTGTGCCATATTCTCTCTCTCTCTCTCTCTCTCTCTCCCTGCAATTTCTTATCTCTTTGTATTCTTTCATCTGTTGCTTTGCCCTTTTCACCCTGTCCTCTCCCTTTTTCACCCTATCGTCTCCCCTCTTTGCACCCTATCCTCCCCCTTTTCACCCTGTCCTCCCCTTTTTCACCCTGTCCTCCCCCCTTTTCAATTTATCCTCTCCTCTCTTTCCACCCTATCGTGTCCCCTCTTTTCACCCTATCCTCCCCCTTTCTATCCCTGTCCTTGTCCCCCTTTTCACCCTGTCCTTGTCCCCCTTTTCACCCTATCCTCTCCCTTTTCATCCTGTCCTTTCCCTTTTCACCCTGTCCTCTTCCTTTTTCTCTATCCTCTCCGCCCTTTTTCACCCTGTCCTCCCATTTTTTCACCCTTTCTTCTCCCCCTGTTCACCTTTTCCTCTTCCTGTTGCCCCCTTTCTCCCTTTCCGTTTTCCTCCCACTTTCCTCCCATTCTCTCTCTCTCTCTCTATCTCTCTCTCTCTCTCTCTCTCTCTCTCCCCTGCCAGTTATAGTACCGGTAATGGTGGGGAGAGATTAAAGCATTTACGAGAACGTCTTATCTCCCATACCGGCCTGAAATTCTCATTTCCTCTTGGATTTCCTTTCTTCTCCATTTATTTCGTACTTTCTAGTTTGTTCCTTCACTATCCGGCTTCAAACTTTTTCTCGCTCTGTGCTTTTTCTTCCTCCCTTCCTTCTTTCCTTAGTTTCTCCGTATTTTCTACGATATCTCTTTCTCTGCATGTTTATTCCACTTTTTTCCTTCCTTCTTACCTGCCCTCTCTCCTTTCCTCTGTATCTCTCTTCATCCATTCCTCTGCCTCTCTCTTCTCACCATATACATTTCTTTCCCATTCATGTTCTTTACTTTTCTTCTTCTTCCCATATAGCTAATGTCATCCTTCCTTTTCTCTCCTCCCGTTCCATTTCTCGCCTTCTTGTCTTCCTCTCTTCCGTAACACCCTCTTTTATCTCTGTCCTCTCTTTCTCCTTCCCTGCCTCTTGCTTGATTTGACTTTCTGCTTTCCCATCATCACATAACACCCTCATTCTCCTTTCCCCCTTCATCCTTTTTCTTCTCACTCCCTCTTCTTGCCCCTCCCTATATCTCTCGTTGCACTTCTCGTCCAAGACCTTTGCTTGTCTCGTATTTGTATAGTACATTTCACCTTGCTTTCTCTTCCACCCACCTCTCCATCTGTCCTTTATGTCTATCCTTCCCTACTCCATCCATGACTGGGTCGCAAGGGACGTTCGTAGCAACTTTTCCTTAGCAGTTTATTATGTTGATTACACTACATAGTCGTCTTGTTTGTTACTAATTTAAAATATGTTGGTACTAAAATGATATAAACGGACAACAGGGAGAGAGAAGGAGGGGGGCTTACCTGGACTGATGTGATTGAGATGGTTTCCAAACAACTCGTAACGCCTCCAATATTCTCAAGCTCCTGGGTACCATTCTCAGCTGAATGAAATAGTTTTGTGATATCCGATATAGAATATATAGGCTGTCAGTACTTAGAGTTGTTCCGAGCAAGAGAGAGTTAATAGTAAGAGTAATAACACCTTCAGCCTCTTAATTCTCACTCTCTAAAATCGTCTGTTGTGAACCGTATTAGGAAGGGTTAGTAGTGAGAGTATTACCGTAACGCTTTCTCACTCTTCATAGTCACTCCTGAATAAAATCGTTTGATGTCAACCGTATTAGAGTTGTTACGACCGCGAGTGGGTTAAATGTTCCTTGTTCTAAGCACCACACACCGCAATACCACCACACCAACAGCATCACTATAGCGTTTAGCCTGACAAAAGCTTCCACATTTCTTCTAGCTTGGTTGATGATTAAGAGTGGTGAGAGTGGAAGGTTGCTTTGTCAGGTAACCAAGAAGACCGATTCCCGCCTCATAACCAAGACTCAGCTAATTTCATGCAACCTCGTGTTAGTTTGCAAGTTTAGGGAGAGATCCAGTTCTTTCAGATGAAAACTTATTTACCATACATAAACATAAAACGTCATAGATTGTTCATATATCGTAAACTAGGCTGATTTTATTTTTCAATTAGTAGTCTTTGGATTAGTGGCAGTAAAGGGTTCGAAATTGAACGAAACAGATCCGTACTTTTAAAATTTTAGCGGAAACTTAGGTAAATAAAGCACACACACACACACACACACACACACACACACACACACACACACACACACACACACACACACACACACACACACACACACACACACACACAGAGTTTACCTTGCAGCCAGGCAGTTTCTTTGGTCAACCAGCTTTATAATCTCGTTTGCATAATACTCGTGTGTGTGTGTGTGCGTGAGAGAGAGAGAGAGAGAGAGAGAGAGGGAGGGAGGGAGGGAAGGGGAGCGACTTACGTTGAAAGAGATAAAACTCGAAGAAGAGAGATGGGATTAAAGTGGGATCCAGTTCGACGCAAGATCCACTTTTCAGACCTCGCAGGATCCCGGAACAAAAGACGCGGCGCAGAAAACAAGTCAACATCGGGCCGGGAAGTGTGGAGGGAAGGGAAAGGGTCGGTGAACTCTGGAAAAATAAGTTTGAATCTTCTTTTTCTAGGGTTTCCGATCCACCACTGTATTGGTTTTGATCTTTTTACTGTGTGTGTGTGTGTGTGTGTGTGTGTGAGCTGGATTTTTTATGTGCGCTCGCGTGTGGGTGAAAAATCTGAGTATCGTGAGTTTTCTTGGCTGGAGGAAAATGTGTTTCTTGACTTCTGGGTAGTTGGATCCTCATTAATTAGGCCCCACGGTGTTGGCGGGGTTGGTGAGAGAGGTATGAACATGTCTGTACGTGTGTGTGTGTGTGTGTGTGTGTGTGTGTGTGTGTGTGTGTGTGTATGTATAAAGACAGGATTGTTGTGATAGTTTCGGTCGATGGATGAAATTGTGTTTATTAACAGTATTGGTTAGTTGAATCGTCACTGATTAGACTCCCACCGTGTTGGCAGGGAGGGAGAGGTATAGAGGAAGGCAGGAAGACAATTAGGGAGATGAGGAAGTTGGTTGTGTGTGTGTGGTAGGTCTCCATATTATAATTGCAAATCATACTAGATAGATAGATAAATAGATAGATAGAGAAACAGATAGAAGCAGGAAGTCAAATGATGAGAAGGTGTTGTGTTTGCGAGAAGCGAGCAGCGCTAAACGCTTACACGGAGGAAAGCTGACGACAGCGGCCAGTAAGGAGATGATTCAGTTAGCTGTCAGCAGTCCTCTCGTGAGAAAGTTCTGTTGCCATGAGGAAGATACGTGACACACACACCCTACTACACGAGATGTGAGGAAAGAGAGGAGAAGGAGACAAGCGACCCTATAGAGAGGTCGAGACGGAGATTAGCTTTAGAACAGAGAGAGAGAGAGAGATAGCGAGACAGGGAGGTAGCTACCCAGGACTTATACTATTATACCTGTTTAATATTTCCAAGACAAATAAAAATAGTCCCATACTATTCTTTACCTCTCCCGTCACTACATGACATCTGGTGGGGAAACTACTACAAGATATAAAAGCCGCTCGACCACAAGTCTAAAATATACTTCTCTACAAGTAACTACAAAGTCTTTATGACATGTGTGTCGTCTGTGTACATAATATGCATGTTAAAAATAAACAGTCTATGAAAGAGTTTTGTTGGAGGGATTAATTTACACCCCGTGGTGTTGGTAGGGTGGCCAGGAAGGGAAGGAGTTGGGGGAGGAGATTGGGAAGAGGGGAGGTAAGGAGTAGGGCAGGCAAGAAGGAAGGAAGGTGGGGAAGGAGGCTGAAAAGCTGTGGTGAGGAGTGAGATAAATAGGAATAAACTCGAAGACCTATTATATATTGTTATTGCTACTGCCATATCATTTAACAGGTTCCGGAGAGCGGTCTTGTAGTGAGGGAAATAATGGAAGCTTTGCCTGACTCGTCCAGTTCGAAATCTCCCTAGGCCTAAGGTAATTAAAATAGGAAAAATACGCTATAAAATTGAAAGGATGAGAGAGAGAGAGAGAGAGAGAGAGATGGGGGAGGGAGGCAAGGGGTAGAAGAGGTAGGTAGGCAGGGAGACAACGAGGACTGATTAAGGGAAGTTGAGAGAGAGAAAGAGAGAGAGAGTACTAACTCGAAGACCAGTGCGTGGAGCCTTGATTGAGGCACAGTAATGTAGTTATTCATTCCGGCTTTCATTCTTCATACGTCTTCATGCATCTTTCATTCTTGATTCAGTTATGCCCCCCCCCCTTCCCTCTCCCTCTCTCTCTCTCTCTCTCTCTCTCTCTCTCTCTCTCTTCCCCTCCAACATTTCTTTCCTCTTGTCTCTTCCCCTTCATTCCAGTCTGTA
Source organism: Coenobita brevimanus (assembly GCF_032717465.1). Classification (NCBI taxonomy): domain Eukaryota; kingdom Metazoa; phylum Arthropoda; class Malacostraca; order Decapoda; family Coenobitidae; genus Coenobita; species Coenobita brevimanus. The sequence goes on from NC_137020.1 coordinate 32,498,586, forward strand.
CTTCCTCGTTTTTCTTTCCCTTTCTGCTTCCCTTCCACCTCCTTTCCCTCTTTCTCTCTCAAGTTTTCTTCCTCTGTCTTCACATCTGTTCTTTCTACTCTCACTCCCTCGATTCTCCTCTTCTACCTCCCTTTTTTCTGTCATTTTCTGCGTCCCTTTCCATCTCATGCACCGTTCTTCCTCCCTCATTCTCCCTCCCCTTCTTACCTTCCTCCTCCTCCTCCTCTCCCTCCCATCCCTTCCTCCCTGCCAGCCTTCACTTTACTTTATCACTTCTTCTCATATTCTCCCTCTCGTATCTGTCGCTTGTTCCACTTTTTTCATCCTGTCCTGTCCTGTCCTTCCTTCCTTCCTTCCTTCCTTCCTTTTCCTCTATCTTGTCTCCATTTTCTTGCTTCGTCCTTCCCTCCCTTTCCTTCCCCCTTTCTTCATTTTCCATATCTCTAATCCTGTCGCATGTGTGTCTGTCTCTTGTCTCCGTCCCTCCCTCCTCTTCCCCACCACCTCCTCCTTCCATTTTCATCTTCATTCGTTCCCCTTTTCCTTTCCTTCTTCCTTCCGTTTTCCTTCTTCCGTCACTCCTTCCCTCTCCACTACCTCCTCCTCTTCCCTCTATTCTTATTTCTTCCCTTCCTCGTGTTCTCCTTTTCATGCCTTCTTGCCTCGCTGGTTCCATTAAACTTCCTTTGTCACTCCTTGTCTCAAAATTCTCCCTCCTTTTTCCCGTCCCTTCGTGTCATTCTTTCCCCCTCTCCTGCCTTTCCTTCCCCCTCACCGTCCCCCCCCCTCTCTCTCTCTCTTTAATCGCCGGCAACGAACAATCCAGATCTGCGATTTTCTGTTGTGTTCTCTCGGATCTTGAAGCATGTGTCTGTTATCTTCCTCACTTTCTCTTCCATTCTCTGTTCTCCCTCTTTTCCTTCACCCTCCCTTCCTCCTCCTCCTCTCATTCTCTCCCTTCCTCCGTTCTCCCTCTTTCCTTCCCTTTAACTGTTCTCCCCCCTTCCTCCCTCCCTCCATTTTTCTGCTGACAGAGGACGATCCGGGTCTCTGCGATTCTCTATTGTCTTCTGTTTGATCTTGATTCATGTCCCTCTCACTCCCTACCCCCCTTCCCCCGCGTGCGCGCTGTCTTACAATCCCCGTGTCAGTTAACATTCTTTGTGTTTGTCTAACTTCTATCATTTTGCCTCGTTTTGTTCTGTAATACCCCCTCCCCCCGAAAGAGAGAGAGAGAGAGAGAGAGAGAGAGAGAGAGAGAGAGAGAGAGAGAGAGAACGTGTTTACAAAGACCAGAATGTTATTGAATACAGCATATACTACCTCATGGGTGAGAGTTAATTGAGGGATGGGGTTGAATAGAAGAGCAGAGGATAGGACAACGGAGGACGAGAGGAGAGGATGGGATGAGGTGGGATGGAATGGGGTAGGGTACGATGCGAGCTCAGAGGGTAGGCTAGAAGAGGATAGGAGACGATGGGGTAGGATAAGAAACGGGATAGAGAAAGTTTGGATACGATAGAGAGAAAAGTGAGTGGAGGTTAGGACAGGAGAGGAGAGAACGCGATAAGATTGGACAGGATAGGATGAGGAAATAATATGGAACAGGAGAAGTTACGATATGATAGAGGAGAGGGGAACGTGCGTCAGTAGGATAATAGAATGGGATAGGATACGATTTAATAAAATAGGAAAGGGTAGGACGTGATTGAAAAGAAGAGGATAGGGTAGGATATAAAGGATGCGTAATTGAATACAAACCATACAGGTGAAGAAAGAGGGATATAATTATAATGCCGGAGGAAGGAAAGTTACCCCCCCCCTCTCTCTCAATGTGTGTGTGTGTGTGTGTGTGTGTGTATCTATCTGTCTATCTATCTATCTCTATCCATCTTATTGCTATATCTGTCCATTTTTTCATCTGCCTGCCTTCCCTATTCGTGTCGTTATGTTTCTTCACTTCCCTCACCTTTTCGTCTCTCCACTCCTCCCTTATCCCTCTCGCTCATCCCCTCCCCTCTTCTCTTCCTTTCCTCTCCCTCTGTCCTACCCTCCTTTCTCTCTTCCTTCCCGTCACCACCCTTCTTCCCCTACCCTCTTGTTTGTCCTACCGTTCCTTCTCTTCCTGCCGTCTCCTCCCTTTATTCCTTCTCTCCTCCCTTTATTCCTTCTCTCCTCCCTTTATTCCTTCTCTCCTCTATTCCTTCCTTCCTTTCTCCCACCTCATTCCCTACCATTCTTCCACCACTCCCTTCCCTCTATTCCATTCTTTCCTCAGTCCTTCCCATCCATCAGTCACTCCCACATTCCTACCCTCCCTCCATTTTCTTCCTTCCCTCCCATCTCACTCCCTTCCATCCCTCTATTTCCCTCCCTCTTCTCTACCTCCTCCTCCCTCCTCCCTCGCCACCCAACCATTATCTGTGCCACGTCTTTGATCACAATCCCTCCCTCCCCCCTCCTTCCTCTCCAGTCTCTCTCTCATCGCTTATTCTGTTGCTCAGCCCAGTCGCCTGTTGCTCTCCCTCTCGCCCTCTCTTAATTCTCACTTTTTCTGCTCTTCCTTCATTTCTGTCACACATTCTTACATTTGTTTACCTTCATCTCATGCCCCCCCTCCCTCCCTCTCTCTCTCTCTCTACCTTATTTCATGACTACCCTCATTTTCATACTCTCCATTTCTCCCCAAGTAATCATTATTTTCATATAAAAATATATACTGTATATATATTAATGTATATATTGGCCTTTGTTTCATTCCCTTCCTGCCTTCCTCTCTTTTTCCGTCTTTCCTTTCCTCCTCCTTTCTCCCTCTCTCCAGTTGTCCATTTAGCACCAGTTTCCACAGGCTGTCGTTAACCCCCAAACTTTTTTTAATTTAGTAATTCCCGCTCCCCTGCCACCACCACCACCACCACCACCCCATACCCAGGATTCGAAACTACTCTTCACATACCCACCTCCATCCCTAGACTTTTCACTGGTTCTCCTAAGCTGCTTATCTTTTTAAAAATATGTTGTTAAATCATCGTCGTCATCATCATATTCGTTTTCCTTTCCTCCTCTTCCTCCCCCCTCTCCTCCTCCCCCCTCTCTTCCTCCCCCCTCTCCTCCTCCTCCTTCAATCTTGCATCACAAAGGCCATATCATGTTACTTAGATCTTTAGATATTCCCAGCTCAGGGTCCTTGTCTTGGTAGATTCGTGTGGATAGATAGATTGATAGGTAGATAATTCCTGATTCACACATTACATTGCAAACATTATTACATATTCAGCTTTATATTCTTTGCCGATTCATGGTAGTAAGATTGTAATAAGAGACCGTTAATGCTATCCTTGACATTTAAACATTACATTTTACCTACCATAATGCATAATTTTTGTGCTGTTGGACAGTACATTGTTACAGTTGGTAATAATGTGAGTGATGAAGCTTTACACTGTCCACTGCGTCATAGTACACGCACTGTGGTTCAGAATTGTGTGTACGGTACCACTGCAGTGTTACAACTTTGCTACAACTTACACACTATTCATTATTATATTACTGTAAATTATATGTATCCAGACAACTTAAAAATTACATATTAGCTACAAGTTAACCATTACAGTTTTGTCCACTTATTACAAAGTTATAGTATGTAAGGTCCCATTAGTGTTAGAGCATTTTGTAATATGTACAGAGCTATGATAGTGCTACGTGCTTGGCCAAAAGATACAAAATTGTGATATGTACAGTACTCTTAGTGTTGCAGAGTTGGCAACTTGTTACAGATTCCTTGTGTAACTTTTTGTACCATTACTGCAGGTTACATCAGGTTATAATTCCTTTTAGCTATAGTACTTAAGCTATCTAAGGTGTTGACCATTATGTCGTCCCGTACCATTACATCATAAAGTACAAAGGTTCATGTACTCACCCCAGAGATTATAGACAGACAAAGGATAGGGAGGGCAGATGGATTGAGAATGTTTGATACTGCTAGTTTGGTAATGTATAGAGAGACGGTGGAGGAGACGAGAGAAAATTGCTGTGTGTGTGTGTGTGTGTGTGTGTGTGTGTGTGTGTGCTAGAGGGGGGAGGGGAAGACATGTACAGATCTAAACCCAAGCTGCAGAATAGGTGCGATATATACGGTATTTGCAAAACTGAGAAGCTGAGAAACCACTGTTGCAACCTACATAAAGTGTTATTAGAGATAGATATGTTGCTATACCAAAATTGCAAGAAATATAAACATAATTGCATCCATATATAACCTCATAAGACATGCACTTATGTAGAGAGTACGACTTGCAAGCTATACAGTATACTCTGTTCATACATGGGGCACAGACTGGAAAGCAAGTCCGTTCCCTGATGCTCACCACCCTTCCTGTCACCTCTAGGACACCAGTACCTACCATCCCGTTCAGAGCTGGTGTGATGGTAGGAACAACTGTTTAAGACATGTTGAAGATCAGTCAAACTTTTAAAGAACATGTACTGAAACTGTTTCCAGCCTCTGTCCAGGAGGTATCTATCAAATTAATTTTTGTTAAATCATATAATAGTTTCCTTAATGCTAAGCCATTAATATTATGACTTAATCGTGCGTTGTAACCCTGATGTGCCAGCGATACTGTAGATGGAAGGGTGGAGGGAGAGGACAGAAGGATATGTCGAGAGAGGAAGAGCAATAACACTGGAGAAGGTAGTAAGGATGATGATAGTGGTGGCTGTGTAGAAAAATAACAGTGGAATGATGAGTGAAAAAACTGATAAGGATGAAGAAGAGGACATGTAGGAAGGTTATCTGTTCTAGATAACACAGGAGACGCTAGTAAGGGTGGTGATAGTGGCGGGGGCACAGAAAATAACACTGGAAAAAGTTGGTAAGGGTGGAGAGAGAAGCTGATAAGTATGAAGAGGACAGATAACCATTGGAAGAAGGGGCACAGCTCTACTTAAACTGGAGATGCTTGATAAGGATGCATAAGAAAGCTGATAAGAATGGAGATGAGGAAGACAGTCACCAGAGTATTAAGGAGGGATGTTGGTTTAGATAACAACGGAGGAGATAGGGATGATGATAGTGGCGGCCTGGCTCGCTAAGAAGGGAGAACGGTGGATAATGGCAGCCATGAGGAGCCAGTTGGGGGAGCTGCCCTTACCAACACCCTCCCACTGAGCACTGCCACCAGTCCAAAAGGCCAAGAGAGATAGGTGGAGTTATAGCACATACAAAACTGATCAGAATGCATAGCAACAGATATGGTGATGTAGAAGACATTGCAAAACTGATAAAAATAAGGAAGTTGATAACGATGGAGAAAGGGAATTTTGGATTGGGAAGAAAACGCGAGAAAGATTGAGATAGCACTGTAAAAGCCTGATAAGGATGGATAAGAAAGTTGATGAGGTTGGAGAAGAAGAGGGAAATGAGTACCAGCTTAGAGAACACTGGAGAAAGAGATCAGGATGATGATAGTGGCAGCGAGGCAGGATAAGAAGGCAAGGCGGTCAATAACAGCAGCCATGAGCAGCCACTGAGAGGAGCTGCCCTTGCCAACACCAGCATCCCACTGAGCACTGCCACCAGCTGCATCGTTGCCAAGCTCAACCTCGTCGTTCTTCAAGGGGGAACCAGACACTCCGGTGCGACCCAGACTTGTGGCCTGTGAAACAAGGTTTAGAGCATCACTTTCAGCTGCATAAACGCGTGTAATGTTAGCTGATATTGAATACTAGAGTTGTCCTGACGATGAGAGGATTAGTGGCTACCACCGGCCCTGTCATTGCGAAGCTTAGCCTGTTGTTACTCATGGGGGCACCCAAAACTTCAGAACGATCCAATTTGGCAGCCTGCAGAAAGAAAATATGCTAATGCCTGTCAGTAGCATGTGGGTCATTAAGGCAGTGCATTGAAATATTCATTAGGTCACCGTGCTCCAAAGTGGATGTACCCGAGTTCGGTTCCCGGGCTAGTCACACTGTTGGGCACAGTTTGCGTCCCCTTTGTCCCTATCACCAGGAATACAACTGAAGACCTGAATTTAACATCGACTGATGTGCCTCCTCAAGAAGGTTTACTAGTTATTTGTATTTGTCTTATTGCATACTTCCCCTGTCTTACATTTCCCCATCTGTGCATTGCCATACCATTATTCCAGACCCTATACCGTTATTCCAACCCCATACTGCTGCAATATCCTTTATCGACTACATGAGATTCGGCAGAGGCAATGTGGAATTACTACCGTGCAGTATTCCACTACGTCTCTCCTACCTCACCAGACTAAACAACTCCACTACACCCGTTACCGTACATTGTAGCACTCCAAGTTACACTATATTGCAGTACTCTATATTGTTCTATTGCACACACACACACACACACACACACACACACACACACACACACACACACACACACACACACACACACACACACACACACACACACACACACACACACACACACACACACACACACACACACACACACACACACACACACACACACACACACACACACACACACACACACACACACACACACACACACACACACACACACACACACACACACACACACACACACACACACACACACACACACACACACACACACACACACACACACACACACACACACACACACACACACACACACACACACACACACACACACACACACACACACACACACACACACACACACACACACACACACACACACACACACACACACACACACACACACACACACACACACACACACACACACACACACACACACACACACACACACACACACACACACACACACACACACACACACACACACACACACACACACACACACACACACACACACACACACACACACACACTGCTTTGTAATCATTCCCTTCTCCAGTATAATCTTACCGCCTTTGTATCACGTCTCCTTCAAGTTCCCCCTGGTAATATTGTGGTATCAGTAAACAAAAGCCTACACAACACAAACATGTCGGATTTGAGATTCCTCACTCCTCTACTTATCTGTGTTTATCAATGTTTATGTCTAACTTTTGTATCTTGTGCCTAAGGCCTCCCCTAGTACTGTACCGGTAATATTTTTATAGGGTCAGTTTCCACAGCATAAATATATCGGTTTTGAGAACCCCATTTTTGTCTGTCTGTCTATCGACTCTGTCTACCTATCTATCTATCCAACTTGTGTATCTCGTCTTGCTGTAAGCCCTTCCTGTTTAATATTGCAGGATCAGTACACAAAGGCATTGACAACACAAACTCATATCAGGTTTAACTTACCCCCTTCTTCCCTCCCACCCCTCTTATCCCTCTCCCTCTCCCCCTTCTTCCTCTTCCTCCTTCCCCCCTTGCCTTCCTCAAGGGTTCCTATCCATCTCTTTCATCTTAACCTTAATATTTTTCATCCATGTTTAGTACATTAACACATTTTATATTTTGATCTTCAGATTATTAAATTCAGATCTTTCTTTGTGAAGCAGGGCTAAAAGCAATTTCCCGTATCCCTTACACATTTTAATTTTACACATGGACCAAGATACATTTACTCAGCTTTGGGAATACCTCTTGTAGTGTACGTTTATTTTTAAGAGGCCATTGACCGTACTAATATAGGTAGGTTCATTCAGTGGTAGCTCTCCATGTTTTGCGATTTTTCACAATTTCCCTGACCATTACCCTGTCTCGGATGTCTCAGCATGAAGACCTCACCCCACGTCTTTCTTGATTTGCCTCCAGTCACTCTTCCCACCATCTTCATGCATTTGACCTCTCTCAGCCGCTCATTCACCTCCCTCCTATCAACATCAGCCGGTCATTCACTTCTCTCCTATCAACATGCCCAAACTTTCTTAGTCCACTAGGTTATGACCGGCTATATTTATTATTTATCTCTCGCAGCACACGTCTCAGTTCTGCCTCAATGAAACCTTACACACCCATAATTATGATCGTCATCGTCTTCCCACTCTCCCACCTTACTACCCCCCACTCCCTGTTTTACTCACCTGTCTGGCGTAACTCTGGAGACACAGGAGGTGGGCGAGTGAGACGACAGGTCGCTTGAGAGAGTCCGGGAGTGGGTCGGAGTGGGGGGAGTGGGAGAGCCATGCCAGCACCCCACTGAGTAGCACACTCACAGTCGTCAGCACCATCTCCACCACGCCTAGTTTCACTGTGAGAAGGAGAAAAGTTTGGAATTGAGTGAGAGGGATGAATGAAGTCAGATGAAAGGGAGAAGGAGAGGGGTGAGGAGTGAGAGAAAAGAGGTGTTTGAGGGGGAAAAATTGAGGAGGGGGGAGTTTGGGAGTGGGCCAGAATGAGGGAAGAGGGACAGCCAGGCCATGACACTATTCAGTATTACATTCGCAGCTGTCGATATTTAATACTGCTAGCTTCACTGTGCGTGTGTGTGTGTGTGTGTGTGTGTGTGTGTGTGTGTGTGTGAGAGAGAGAGAGAGAGAGAAAAAAAAATATCGATACCCCACCCAATTTCACTTAAACATTTGTCAGTAACACCTGCAGCAGTACTAGCTTTACAGTGGGAGGGAGGTGTAAGGGGCAAGTTCGTCCATTTAAACAGATGAAGGAACTGAATTCAATACCCAACCCACAATACCACAAACTATCCACAAACCGCAATACATTATACTCATTTCACCTTAACTTGGCTCAGATTTTCTTCCTTCTCCTGGTTATTTAACGTAGCTCAGTGGCAGAAAAAACTGGTACTACAGTCCTACACCATTTCCATAGCATTTCTTGGTGACTAGTACCATATATATATTTACATATATATTTTTTTATACAGCTCAGGATTCAAGTAGAGGAGAAGGCAGTTTTAAGTCAAGTGAAAATATAACCAGCTTATTTATTTTTATTTTTATTTCAGGGCCAAATACAGTACTTACCAATGAGGGGAGCATGTGAAGGGTTGTGGGCGACGTTGACCTTGGCGAATGAGAGGAAGAGGAAGTGACACAGCAGCAGCATGCCCCCGAGGGTCACCTTAGGCCCGGGTAGCGTCACCGGCAGCAGGAACACCACCAGCGTCAACAGCGTCAGGCCTTGGAATGCAGGTAAAGGTTAGTGTTCGAGGCTGGCTGCAGATTTTAAGGTCCAGGATAAGGGGAAATATGAACCTATGCACTCTATTGCGTATCTTTCATTTTATTTGTTATTTACAGGATGATTTTGACTCGGGAAGATCCTCCGGTAATGAATGTGCTTAAGGAGGATACATTGGCAGTAAGCCCTCGAGGTCGAAAAGCCTTCCCTGAGCCGAATAATGATCTGGAGCAACAAAAATATACGAGTTAAGTCATCGTAGTTTGTTGGTAGGGTGAGGAGATGGCAGTTCTAGATCAGGTTAGAGTAAAATGAGTATAGCTAGACGACCCAACCCATAACTTACAAATAGCAGGCGTCTTGACTAGCCAGGTGTATGCTGGTGCGTTGCGACGTACGTAGATTGACACCAATACGTCTGTGTACAGCTCCTCACAGCAATCGTAAGATTTTATTTCCCGCACCGCGCTGGTACTCACTATCTTCCACTCCGTTGTGCTGATGTTCAGTCCGCTTGCCCCTACTTTATGTTGAATTTCATCCTATGGAGAGAGTGGGAAGGAAATGAATGAATGAGGAAGGAATTGGGTGAATGGGAGGGAAACCGAATGAGTAGGGAAGAAATAGTGTGAATGGAGGGGCAGTAAAATGAGTAAGGAAGGGATAGAGTGAATGGGAAGGGAATAGAATGAATGAAGAGAGGGAGAATGAATGGGGAGTGAATGGGAGTTGAATGAGTGAGGATGGAGTAGAGTGAATGGGGAATGAATAGAATGAATGAGGATGTAGACTGGGAAGGGGGTAAAATGAAGTGGAAGATAGGGAATGAGTAGGGTTTTCCGTTTCCAGTGTTCCACCTTACCCGACCTTACCTGCCATCTCGTCGTGGGGAATGCAGGGACACCAGTTTAACCGTTTTGTCTCAGGCTTTAGAGTATTAGTGACTGAGGGAGTTATACGCGAACCATGTATGTGTGTGTGCGCGCGCTTTTGGTTCTTGCACCCATTGTCAGAAATCAGTTTTAAATACCAGTACTTCATTTTGACATAAAAAATTCACACTACAGTTAAGATATGGCAGTACAGAAGTAGTTTTAAAAAAACACGACCAACCATGGAAACACACGTAGTGGCTAAAAACTTAAATAATATTTTCATTGAACTGGCTAGCGTGACTTGCGCCCCCAAGGGGTGCACGCACCCCAGGTTAAGGTGTAAGACCAAACTTAGATGATCAGTATTAATCTTTCCATTTGTGGTGGTATTCGAGATATTTCTGCATTTTTTACACTGTTCTACACCTTGACTCGCAACAGCCCTACTTACCCCTGCACCCTACAACACCTAACTACACCCCATACACTCACCATAGCATCCCCGGACACTGTCATATCCAGTATCCCGGCATCGTAAACCCAAGAACCAATCTTGAGGCTACAGTCGTGTTCGTCGTGGGGCCAGTAGGTAGCGTCCATGATACAGGTGAAATGCAGGAGGAGGGACGGCACGTAGAGGATTCGGCCCGACGGGTACACCAGGATGTGGTATTGTGGGTTGGCCGTTACCAGCGTACGGTCTGGGTCACCACTGGAATAATCAGGAAACTGCAGGAATATATAAAAAAAAAAATAGCATCGAATTAAAGGTGTTAAGAAAAAAATAAAGCACTTTGCCAAAAGGTAAATTGTGAGTCCCCGTGACAGAAGGTATTGTTAGCTTTTTCTTTAGCCTTTTCTTGTTGCCTACAGGCGACTTTACTGATTAGTGGTTGATGGTAGCAGGAATAATAACGAAAAAAAAGTGTCAAGAGATTAAAGATGTTAAAATGATAAATATAATATTCGGCACAACGAATACATGTGGTTGGCGATGATCATGTGCCAGTCTCTGGGACTAGATTTTTATCACTTCGGATCGATGACTTAGTTTAGGATTTTATCAGTGGACGATTTGCTAAGGAACTGTAATGTTGAACAGGTAGTTTACGGTACAGCTAACATCTCCAGTTCCAAAAGTTAAGCTGAGTAAAATGGTCTGGGAGATAGTAAAACAGGAATCAGTAAATACTTCACCGGACTGAAGGGACTAATTCTGTTCACATACAACAATACTCCTTGTTTCAGGATAGATTTACCAGATAATTAAATGCTGTCTTAATGTAACAGCATTCTTCCCTCTCCCCTCGTTTTTAGGTCGTATTTATTATATATGGTGTAATCAGGAAGGCTGGGATTCATGCTTAGGTGTTTATGTTCCCTCAATTATCTCCATATCTTTAAGAAACTGTACTATATATATTTTAACGAACTTATACGATCCATGGCTAGATGTTTATGTTCCCTTAATTAACTCTGTGTCTTTAACTACTATATATTCGTTAACGAACTTATATTGACTGTCGGATACGTTTAAGTGAAGCTACAGAAAGTGATGAATGTTTTGGCGTATCAGATAGAGCCGGGATTCCGGGGGCTTGAATGATCAGTGAATGGAAGCGTGGCCCATTGGATTGGGCAAAATTGGGCTGTCTGGATGTTGCTACTCCTAACCCTGCCTTAGGGTGGGAAAGGAGGTCCGGATGATGATGATACTTCTTGATCAAATGTAGTGTTCGTAATTACGTAACGGCAGTATATTCCATAATTAACTATATAACCTCAATTAGCCCTATTATTCTCTATTCAGGTCCTACCCATTATAAACGGTGAAATCCGGAACCCAGATGGTGGTGGGGTCCATGCCGAGATGTTTGATGCCCTGGTGTTTACTCTCATCCCACTTCAGTCGCGGGTCCGTCCACTCCTGTATGTGAAGTGAGTAGAGGAAGGTTTAGGATTGTGCAGAGAAATATTTGTCAAGTGGGCCAGAGCTAAGAAACATACTCACCATGTTAAGACAGTCGTAATCATTCTTATTCATCATAGTCTTAATCTCCGTCATTTTCATCATCACCAAGAACACCAACAACAACACGACCCATATTTCCACCTAAATTTGAGGTGAGGTATAATTAAAGGTGAATTAATCATCATCATCCGATCACCTGGCATCTCACAAGTACTGATTCCTACACGTAAAGCAGCTGCATTGATCCTAATAATGTTTTGCCGAGTTAGATTAACTTCGCTCCAACTGATGCACAAAATAAGAGAGAAAACTGGTGAAGCATTTGAAGTTGGAAAGTATAAAGTTAATTAACACATTCCGCGTTTCTTTTTATGCATTCCGACATCCAGACTTAGCTTGGGAGGTTTATCAAAGATTCCAGGGGCTTGAATGGTGAGTGAATGATTGTGTGGACCACTTTATTTAGACCTTATCTCACCCAATCCTTAGGTGGGAAAAAGAGATGTGGATGATGCTGATGATACCACGCCTGTACGCTATTCACCTACTCGGCTAACATTTTTACTATTTGTAGCTTGTTCCTTTTAGCTCAGTGACAGGATATACCACTCCGTACGGTATGAAGGCGTCTCAGTAAACAGATAGATAAATATATAGGTCGATAGATAGTTTGTACTTACTAAGGAAAGCCAGACATGAACATCCAGGCGGTGATTCTCCTCATACTGGAAGAAAAAAGAAAAAAAATGGCGTTAGTCCCTTACTCAAATCGGACAAGATTTTGTCGATGGTCCTCGTGTCTGAGATTTTTTTTTTTTTTTTTTTAATTTCAGTTAATACCAGATGATTTTATTTAATGCAGGAAAACCCACATTGGCAAAGAGATTGTTGTAATATTTTCAGCAATCCATCAGTCTTCAATCGGTCAGTCTAGAGACCCATAGGTTCTCTAGGTCAAACGAAGGCACACTTCCTCATTAGCAAGTGCCCATATCGAGGTTGGCCATGGTACAGGTGATGTTTTCTACAGAGTGGAAGGCAAATCAACTGCCAAAACCAGCTTATTCCCAACAGTTGCTGGAAAGTAAAAAAACAACAAAAAAATCCCTTAATAATATTTGTAACAATATATGAGTCAGGTTGGGCACTGACTATGTACAGTACTTGTGGCTCGTGTTTCTAGCCTAAGCATGAAGATTGTGTGTAATTACCAAGCCTGTAGTCACTTTGTTCTCTTGGCAGTACCTCCCAGGCTGCAGTGTAGTTATGTATTATACTCTGTGATTTTATTATTCATTTATCTCTTCAGAACAAGTCCCAGCACAGGAATGTCGCCGAGGCAAGATTCACAGTGGGGAAAGTAACACATTGGCTTTACTCTCCAGGTCATAACGAAATACCATAGTTGCTACTCTAAAGATTTTGGTTTTCTGTGAATTAACAAGGCAGACCCCCATTCTCCTTCGAAGCTGATTCTTGGTTTATTTATTTCTGTGTCTGTTTGCACTTTGCTGTTTCACTCTGTATGTTTTGAATTAGTCTCAAATGGGGTTTTGAAGTAAGTCTTGACTATGTTAAGCATAATGTCATGTAATTGGTTAGTTATATATTGATCATTAGAGGTGTAAGTTATTTCGTTTTGGTATACTGTATGATAACGTTAATATTTACTCATGACATCAGTATTTTTTGACGATGTTTTTGGTGCGTGTCGTTATTGTACTCCTTACTTCTACTTGGCCTCAGATTGTCATCTCCCCATCTTGAAACGCTGCGTTTGTCAGGATGAATTAAAACCAGAATGTGATGCTAGTCACAAAGAAGTGCTATGGAAAGGATGTAGAACCGCAACATGTGTGTGGGTGGGTGTGTTTTAGCATTCGAGCAGAATGTGTTTTACATAACAAAAATGTAACAAAACTTGTTTTCCTCTAATGAAAATGGTGGGGGTACACCCCCCCCACACCCTCTGCACTGCGGAATTGGAATTAATGTATGAGTTGGATCATTAACATATAAATGAAGAATGAATGAGAGGTAAAAACAACACACGTGGGAGGTAGGAGGACAAGAAAAGACGAGTAGGGATTGACGAATGAGTAGAAGGACTGAATGAGATGCTAAAGGAGTGAGTGGAGTGGGGAGTGAATGGGACGGGGAATAGGCAGACCTCAGCTGCATTAACCCTCTATAATACTTTCAACTGGCCTGGGAGAGTCAGTGAATGGGGTAGGGAGGCTGGGAAAGGAAGGGAGGAAGGCCTCTCTCTCTCTCTCACACACACACACACACATACACACACACACACACACGCGCACGCACGCACGCACGCACGCACGCACGCACGCACGCACGCACGCACGCACGCACGCACGCACGCACGCACACACACACACACACACACACACACACACACACACACACACACACACACACACACACACACACACACACACACACACACACACACACACACACACACACACACACACACACACACACACACACACACACACACACACACACACACACACTCTTCTTTATCTATTTATTAATATCTCTGTCTTCCCAGCTCCATCTCTCCTCTGTCTGTTCCCAGTCTTTTTCCTTCCTTTCTTTCCCCCTCTTTCTTGGGTCTTCCTCGTCTCTCTTCTCTGTCTTCCTCAATTCCTTCTCCCTTCTTTCTTCCCCCATCTCCTCTGTCAAGTCTCCCGTGCCTTTCGTACATTTCCCCATCATTTTCTTACTCCACTCCCTCGCAGATTATTCAGTCTGTCCCTCCTTTATCCTCCTACTCACCATGTCGAGGTGTTGTATCCTGAAGGACCCAAAGGTTATGTTGTTGTACTCCTGCGGCAGCGCCTCCTTGTTGTACTCCCGCAGCAGACTCTTACGCAGCTCCTCCTCTGCCCTCACTCGTGTCGTGTCAGTCCGCACTGTTGGCAGGAGGAGGAGGACGTTAGTGAGAGGGGGGAAAAAGGGTGGAGGGGATGGAAGGCATGTGTGAGAGAAGAGAGGGTGAGGGGAACGGACTGGAATGATGATATGGGAGAAGATGGAGTGGAATGGTGGTGGGTAGGGGTGGGGGAGTTAGTAGGAGGAAAGGGGGGTACAGTATCCACGATGACTCGCCTTTTGTCTTCTCATGTTGGGCATTTTTCCTCCACAAATCTACTTCAGCGTTTAAGAGACGACGACCAAGCCTAGCGGAGGCAACCGACGTGAAGATGAGAGCGTCGTCTTGTAAAAGAAAAAAAAAGTCTTTGCTTAATAGAAATGGTCTGAGAAGAGGAGAGAAAGGAAGGGAAGGGAGGGAAGAACGGAAGGAAAGGAGAGAGGAAAGAAAAAGGTGGAAAAAGAAAGGAGACTTGTTGAGGGGAGAGAAATAGAGAAAAACGTGTGGAAGAGGAAGGTGGGAGTGAGAGATTTGGAGAAGGTGAGGAGGGAGTCATCATCAGTATTATATTCCTGTGAAAATTTAGCTCGATTTTCAGGTATAGGCAAACTCGACTCATTCCTGCAAACTAAATGACGTTCCCTGGTTGTTTATAAACCATACAGTAGAGAACGTTCCTGAGAGAGAGACCACATTGACCTTACCCGTAGGAAAGAAAAAAGGGACGAGAGGAAGAACGGAGGAGAAGGGGGAAGGAGGAAAGATGAAGGAGATAAAGATGAGGAAGAATGAGGAGGGAAAGGAAGGGAAAGGAGAGGGAGGATGTGAAAGTAAATGTAAATTGGACAAGACGGGCACAGATTGGAAGAAGCCAGCACCCACTCCTCCCTTGATAGATACATGGAGTAGATAGAACAGACAGACAGATAGACCGTCAGATGGATGCGATAGATAGCGTACGGATATTCATAGTAGATGGATGCTGCTGGATACGAAAGGTAGAGTATTTGATTGCGACAGGTGTACATTGTATAAAATAATACAAAAACTTAAGGACACAGCATAGAGGGTCCGGAATTAGGTATGGTATTTTGATCTACCTGTACAAGCGCTTTAAAGCTGAGAGAGAGAGAGAGAGACTGCTCAGAATTTCCAAGTGGGTGGAAACGCAGTCGATGTGAGATGAGGCGGAAAATGAGAGAGAGAGACAGAGAGAGAGAGAGAGAATTTTGAAATGAGGAACGGGGGTGGTATAGATGGAAGAGTGAAGACATGAAGTATGACGAAGGGAGGATGGAGGGGAGGAGGGAAGAGAAGGATGAGAAGGGAAGGGAAGAAACTGGGGGAAAAAGTGAATGAAAGGGAAATGAAGGATGGAAAGACAAAAAAAAGGTAAGTGGTGAGGAAGGAGGAGCAAGGAAGGAAGGAAAGGTAAAGAAAAGAAGGAATGAACGAAGGAAGGGAGGGTAAGAGGAAGAGATTATGCCTTTCACAATATTAAATTGCTCTAAGACGTTGCTTAACATTCACATCAGCATGGCAGAGGAGGAAGAGGGAAGAAGAGGAGGAGGAGAAAGGAGGATAAAGAAAAGCAGGAAAATAGAGAGAGGCGATGATAAAGGAAGAAGGACAAGGTATCACACACACACACACACACACACACACACACACACACACACACACACACACACACACACACACACACACACACACACACACACACACACACACACACACACACACACACACACACACACACACACACACACACACACACACACACACACACACACACACACACACACACACACACACACACACACACACACACACACACACACACACACACACACACACACACACACACACACACACACACACACACACACACACACACACACACACACACACACACACACACACACACACACACACACACACACACACACACACACACACACACACACACACACACACACACACACACACACACACACACACACACACACACACACACACACACACACACACACACACACACACACACACACACACACACACACACACACACACACACACACACACACACACACACACACACACACACACACACACACACACACACACACACACACACACACACACACACACACACACACACACACACACACACACACACACACACACACACACACACACACACACACACACACACACACACACACACACACACACACACACACACACACTGGTTATTCTCTGCTTAATACGCATATCCTAATTGGACTAATCAGCTAAGCGTGACCCATACTCACACGCACGCATAATTTGATTAACATGAACACACGAACTCATCCTGTGACACACACACACACACACACACACACACACACACACACACACACACACACACACACACACACACAAGGGCTGGAGTTAATAGTTGTTAAGTCATGATGATGCTCCGACTGACCCCCTCCCCCCCCTCTCTCTCTCTCTCTCTCTCTCTCTCTGGGTTATTTAACTTAGCTCAGTGGTAGAAAAAGACAACAGTGCGGCTTCACCTACTTTTCATAGCATTGCTTCGTGACTAGCATCATATTATAATGTTAAGCTGTTTCTACAACTTGGCATTCAAGATGAGGGGATGACAGTTTTAAGCCAAATTATGGTGAAAAAAGTATAGTATCGTTGTAGTGCTGGTCTGTTATAACACTGAATTCATGATGGAGAGATAACCGTTTTAGTCCAAGTTAAAGTAGGAAGAGTATAGAGCGTCTGGCAATAGATAGATAGATAGATAGATAGATATATGGAGCTCATTCGTGGCCGCGTAGTGTGAGTTTTTATGAGAAACACTAACACGTCAGCTGCCTGTAATTGGAGCTCTGTCGAGTTTATACGAGTCAGCACTTTTCACCTAACACTTATTTCAGGATCATTGCGTCTGGACAGTATTACGTCTTTTAATCCCTTCACTCCGATGACGTAATTTTAGTTTATTCTTGCAGTTTCCAGACGACTTGACTCAAGTGTGGGTAGGATCTCCAGTTGTAAGGTGGTTATTAAAAGTTATAACTGCCCCTCCAGGTCCAAAAATCTTCCTAAGCCCGAATGAAATTGTCTGGAGATGTCAGTAATAAATTTTTAATAGGTCTTCGCGCTGAAAGGAGATGCCGTGAGATTATGGAGATCTCAGTGTGAAAAGAAAAGGTCACATCAATATTCTCTTCATACGAGTACCATTTGTAGTTTATTATTTACAGAGATCGCGGTGTGAAAATATAACTCGCAAACCATATCCTATTCAGACCTGTTATGTTTTATTTATTCAGACGATCGCCAGATACTGCTGTTCAGCTACACTGCTACAGGAAAACCCTCGGATCTAAATGGATATTACTACTTACAGGTACAGGGGTCCTGTACATTGCCTTTTAGATGAGTAGTCTAGTCCTTTGATGACTAACGAAAAACATCAGTCATCTTTTGATGGCATAAACCATGCATACAGGGCAAGACACTCTGATTGGACTGTTCTAACATAATATCTTAGAATATGCTATGTATACAGTGCCTTATTACGAGCGAAGGCGAAACCCTCGCGAGTCTCTCGTCAAGTAGTGGCATTTTCTCACTTTTGAGCGGCCCAACCCGGCCCGGTCTTACCCAGCTTGGGCCGACCGTAACGCTCTTGAGAAGCTTTTGTCTCAGCTACCACAGGACCGATCACTGAGTGGTTTGCACCATATGATACTTTATTTTTGACAGGTTTCATCACAGTCAGGCAGTGCACGTGACACGCGCCAAGGGCAGCATGTCGAAAATCTGCAAAAAGGGGGCCACAGGCCAGACACAGTTGTAAAGGCATGAAACTTGGTAGGTAGATAGCCATCAATATACTTTTGGCATCCTCGGGGTGTAAGGCGACATTTCAGTGCTTTTGGATATAAATGGCCTCACTCGTACCTCGCCGACAGAGGCATTTTACTGGTATATAGATAGATAGGTACAGGTATAGATAAATAAACAGTATATAGATAGGTGGACTGTGATTGTATTGCGTCCAATCCTTATATGAGAAAGTCTGGAGCATGATATGATGATTAACTATTAATATTTCTTGCAGGATGGAACTGGCTGAACAAGGGACACTAGTAAGCAGAACAAGATGAATCCCTCGACTCCGGACCCCCCCCAGAAGGTCAACCAACAACATTATCATCATTACACTCACCTCAGCCACAGGCACCACACAGCCACCATCACCACCAGAATTAAATGCAGGTGTACGTGCGTGTGAAATTATTAAGCTAGGTAGCCTTAGCAGCCTCATCTGTCAGTGTCAGGTCTGCATCAGCCAGAGTCATTTACTGCATCTGTCATTTATATCTTGCCATTAGTCAAAGGCAGCAAGAGAAACGAGTGGATTATCATGTGTCGTGGGGGTGGGAAAGGCGTTGATGAGTTGGGACAGAAACACCTGGAGATCGGTATATCATGCCGCTTTTCATAGGATGCTGAGTCAGATATTAGGTAGGTAGAAATGGAGTCAGATACTGTGTGTGTGTATGTGTGTGTGTGTATAGCAGTTAGTAGTAGTCCCCATAGCAACCATCTTTTACTACAACTACCCCATCAGCCATCACAAGTACCACTATCATCCACCACCACAGCTACCGTCAACCAACAAAACTACTGCCATCCCCAACTACCACTATCAGTCAACAGCTACCACCTTCAACTACCACAACGACCCCCATTGACCCCGGATGGTGGTAATTTAAGCTGTCTCAACCATATCAGTGTTGTGCTGAGAGAGAGAGAGAGAGAGAGAGAGAGAGAGATTGGAAGTAATGATGTGGAAAGATTGACTGCAAGTGCTAAAAAGAGAGAAGGAAGGAAAGTAAGAGAAAGAGAGAGGGAGGGGCAGCTGCAAGGAATCATTAGAAAGAATTAATTGGGAAGGAGGAAAAAACGAACAGACGAGAGAAGAAGATAGGTTGGGAAGAACAGAAGGATGGTATGAGAAAGCAGAGTCCCCCCAAAAAAAAAAGTGAAAAAGGTAAGGAAAGAAGGAAGCGTGAAAGTAAAGCTACACCCTAAATGCACACATCCCCACACTTTAACTCCCCCAAGCTTGGCCTAAGCAGGGAAGTGTGTGTGATTGAGAGTAAAGTGATGGAGTGAATGGAGGGCCGGGTGTGTGTTTAGGGAGGCACTGAGACGACCAGGTGGTGGTGAAGTTATTACTTGGAGGCGGTTGAAGGCTAAAATGGTACAGTCATAGAGAGTTAGGAGGAGGGTAGGACAGGTGCAAGGCGCAGCGTAGAAAAAGTAGATAGTATTAGACACAGTAGTATATATCATTACTAGTCGGACCATTGAAACTTACAATCGTCCGCCCATAAGAGATCGTTTTTTTTTTTTTCCCCCTACTTAAAGGACACTCCAAGGGATCCATAACAGCTGGTACTAGTGGAATCTGTATCACCGTTTTTGTGTGATGCTCCGAAATGAGTTCGCATTTCAGTGAAGCACATACAGACGCGAATGTAGGGTTAAAGAATTAGGTAATTGACTTGTGGCAAGATTGTGTACACGACTCGTGATGCTTGTTCTGCAGATTTAGAGTTGAGATCCCAGCTGTGGGGGTAAGTGTTAAAGTGGGTTGTGAAGATGATTTTGTTGTTACCATCATCATCGTCATTATTTGTAGTAGCCTCTGCCCCTCTGCCCTACTCTTTCCCCGTGCATAATAGTGAGGGTGGGGGAGGGAAGAAGATGCAAATGGGGAGGGGGGAGAGCAAAGGAGGACGAGGGTTAAGGGCAAAGTGGGGCGCGAGGCCTGCAGGGGGGTCCACCATCCTGTACAGATTACGCTTGTCTCTAACCCAGTGAGAGAGAGAGAGAGAGAGAGAGAGAATGGAACGAAGAAAATATAATAAAAGAGGAGGTCAACTTAGAACTGAACGAGAGAAGCAGAAGAAAGCAACGATAGGTAGATAATTAGATGGGGAGAGAGATTCATGATAGTCATCAGGAGCACTGGGAGGCGGTCTGGTCCTAATTTCAAGCCAGAAATTTTCTAAACAAATGGTAACGAGAAGGGAGAGGTGCATGGGGCAGTTGGAGATAAGGGGAGAAGGGTGGAGGAGCTGGAGAGTGGGGAGAAGAGTAGAGGGAGGGAGGTGGAGGAGGGAGTAGTAGGGAAGGAAGAGGATCAAGTAGGGAAAGTAGAGGGAAGAACTGGAATGGAGTTGGAGGAAAGGAAGATGGGGGTGGGTGGGAGGACTGGATGGAAGGAGTTGAAGAGCTTGAAAGGTATGAGGGAAGGGAGGGGCAGGAGGAGGGAAGGTGGGGATGAAGATGTGAGGGAACTGGGGAGAAAGATGGTAGGGAGGGAAGGGGAGCAAGAAGGTAAGGCAAGGAAAAGAGGAATGGAAAATGAAGTGAGAGGAAAGGGAAGACAAGAAAGTTGATATGTTGAGGGAAGGAGAAAGGGAAACGGATACTCGAGAAGAGGGAAAGGAGAGAGGTGGAGAGGGAAGGCAAGTGTGTGTATAAACAGAAGGACGGCAAGAATGTGCATTAATAGAGGTAGGGAGGAATGGAAGTTGGTGATAAAAAAGAGGAATTAAAAGAGATTTGGATAAAGAAGAATGAGAAAATGAAAGGCAAGTTCAAAGGAAGTTGAGAAAGGAAAGAAAAGGGAGGAGAGTTTGAGGAACAGGAAGGGCAGAAGAAAAACGATATGGAGAGGAAGTAGGACGGGAGAAAAACATAAAAGACAAAGAGAAAATAGAATAGGCAGAAAATGTAACCGTCGGATAGAATGAAAGAAGAGTAAGAAAGATAGTATAAGGAAGAAGGACATAGAAAAGATAGCATAAGGAAGTGGGACATAGAGGAAGAAGGGAAAGAACTAGATGGTAATTAAAAGAATGCGAGATATGAAAGAATAGAGAAGGTAATAAAGGGGGAGAAGTGAGAGAGGGACAGAACATAGCGAGGGTGCATAGTGTACGAGTAATGAGAAGGGGTAGCGAAATCAAAGAGAGAGAGAGAGAGAGAGCAGATGGCAGAACGTCACAGTGAACGGAAGTTTCTTGTTATGCTCGATACCCTCATCCACTTGTATACACACGTATAAATCTCTCTCACACACACACACACACACACACACACACACACACACACCACACACACACACACACACACGCACGCACGCACGCACGCACACGCGCACACACACACACACACACACACACACACACACACACACACACACACACATTCTATAAATATCAATTGCACTCGTTTGCATACGTACATGCTAAGACATGCACATATAAACCGCACATACAGAACATATACATAAATTCTCTTACAAGCAAAAGTTTACATGTACAGTCGTGGTCATAAATAATCACCTACCCGCCTGTACCCCGTGCATCAGGCTGCCTCCTTTATGCGCAGCAAGTCACAGTGGAGCAAGAGGGGCTGAGAGGGAGGGGCCAGAGAGAGAAGGGAAGGTGGGGGGGGGGACGAGTGATGGTGCGGGGGTGGAGTGAGGGAGGGGAGGGAGGGAAGGGAGAATGAATGCAAAGTGGTGGTCATATTTTTTGTCTATTTTTATTTTTCATTCAGGGCATGATATAAATGAGTTAATATTCGGCAGATAATGATGCACTACACCTTATTACCGGCGTCAGATAACAAGCTTTAGATAGGTGGTGATATCAACGGCTGGCTCGTGAGAGACATATACTGACGTGACAGATCAAATACTGTATTAGTGCGGAGCCAGATATTTCTGTTTATCAGTATATTTTGACTTCGGACGCAGAATGGAGTCTGGATGGCTTTGACTTCAGTAATGTTTAAGAAACGTCCTTTACACTTACATGTAATTAATTTTGAAACTAAGTATCATATGCAACCTGTGACATGGCTGTGTCCACAGTAAATATGATCATCCTCTCAGTAAACATTCCCTCTATACAGTCACTATCATGTCAGCTATTATATGGCGTCTGTATATGAAAAGACTGTTTAAACTAATTGTGCATAAAAGGTAGATATCTGATGTCTGTGCACATAGGTGGATATAATAACGATATCTCTCATAAAATGTTTGAAGGAAAATGAAACACAATCCTACCCAAACTCCCAAAATATATTATCTATGTCAATGTTTACCGACAAATGGTAAAGCCAAAGCAACCAGGAAGGGAAGGTGGGTGGGGGGACGAGTGATGGTGAAAGGGTGGAGTGAGGGAGGGGAGATAGGGTAGGTAGGGGAGGAAGAATGAAATGCGAAGTGGTGGTCACTAATTCGCCTGTTTTCTTTCATTCAGGGGATGATATAAAGAAGTTAATATTCGGTAGATAATGCTGCATTACATCTTGTATAGCGGCGTAAGATAATAATCTTTAGACATATGGTGATATCCAGGGCTGGCTTGTGAGAGAAATATACTGACGTGACGCATCAAACATCAGAGCAGAGCCATCGAGACTGTATGGGTCCAGATTGTCAACGCGTGGGAGCCAGAGAACGAGATGACAGGCCCGCCTCCTCCAGCACACCAAGGACGAGTGGGAGCTGTTCAGACGAAACCAGCAAACCATCAACAACATTGTTTCCTCGGTACCGCGAAGACTGCAAGAGGTTATTGAGGCAGGAGGCCGCTGGATTACTTACTAAGGCTTTCCTGGTTGCTTTGGCGTGAACAATGTCGGTAAACATTGACAAAGATATATTTTAGGAGTTTGTGTACGATTTGGTTTCATTTTCCTTCTAACATTTTATGAGAGATATCGTTATTATATCCACCCATGTGCACAGACATCAGATATCTACCTTTTATGCACAATTAGTTTTAACAGTCTTTTCATATACAGACGCCATATAATAGCTGACATGATAGTGACTGTATAGAGGGAATGTTTACTGAGAGGATGATCATATTTACTGTGGACACAGCCATGTCACAGGTTGCATATGATACTTAGTTTCAAAATTAATTATATGTAAGTGTAAAGGACGTTTCTTAAACATTACTGAAGTCAATGCCATCCAGACTCCATTCTGCGTCCGAAGTCAAAATATACTGATAAACAGAAATATCTGGCTCCGCACTAATACAGTATTTGATCTGTCACGTCAGTATATGTCTCTCACGAGCCAGCCGTTGATATCACCACCTATCTAAAGCTTGTTATCTGACGCCGGTAATAAGGCGTAGTGCATCATTATCTGCCGAATATTAACTCATTTATATCATGCCCTGAATGAAAAATAAAAATAGACCAAAAATATGACCACCACTTTGCATTCATTCTCCCTTCCCTACCTACCCTCCCTCCCCTCCCTCACTCTACCCCCGCACCATCACTCGTCCCCCCCTCCACCTTCCCTTCTCTCTCTGGCCCCTCCCTCTCAGCCCCTCTTGCTCCACTGTGACTTGCTGCGCATAAAGGAGGCAGCTTGAGGCACGGGGTATTGGAGGATAGGTGATTATTTATGACCACGACTGTACATATAGACCTATATATACAGAGACCTACATACAGTATATCCATTTGTTAAACAAAAATATATACATTTGTGCATTAATATACACATTATTCGAATATGTAGTATAAATATACATACACATTTATACATAACATAAAGACCCATTCATACACACCGATTTACACATGCATACATCCACCTACCCACATACAGACATTCATTCATACATATGTAAACATGCATACGGTACTTATTCAGATTGGGGCCTGATGTCATTTTGATTAGGGTGTGACCTCGAAGATTAGACCATAATCGTGATATGCTCATTTACCTTTAGAGAGGGGAGGCAGGGAAAATAGAAAGCTGAGGGAAGAAAGATGTAGCTTTTGCTGGGTTGAGAGAGAGAGAGAATGAAGGGAGGCAGGCAAGGGGGGAGGGATAAAACGTATAAAGGAAGAAAAAAAAAAAGTGAAAGCTAAAGGAAAGAATTAGGAAACAGGAGTATTTTATCATTACGTTTCATTCATAATGGGGTAAACTAACTGGCATCTTTTCAGTGAGATCAAGAAAGATTATTGTGTTACAGTTTTTTCTTTTTCCCTTGGCTCAGATTTTCGTCCTTTTGCAGACTAGTTCATCCAACTAAGTGCTAGAAGAAAGACACTAGCATGCCCCTATGTCCTTTCCTTAGCACCTCTTCGTGACTAGCACCATATTCCAGTGTTAATCTATTGATCTAACTCATTTCTCAAGATAGAGAAATGGCAGCTTTAGGCCAGAAAGGAATATTGCGACAACAGTTGATTAAGGAAACTGATAGAAAATTGATAACCGAAAACCCTAAAGATAATGATAGTAGAGAAGTGCTGATAAGAGGTTCTCGAGGTAATGATGGGTAGGTTGTATTTTTGTCATAGTGATCCCTTATTCAGAGCTGTAGGAGTGAATACGAGAGAGGGAGAGAGAATAAGAAGGAATAGTGAAAAGGGTAAGGAGGGAGAGACGGAGATGGGGGGGGGAAGGCAGAGAAGAATAGGGTGGAAGGGGAGACGGAGGTGGGGGGGGGGAAGAATGAGAATAATAGGGAAGTAATTTATTATGGTGCACTGGAGAGATTGTAGGTCTCATCCTTGTGAGGGGAAGAGAAGAGGACAGGGAAGGGAGGGAAGGAAGGAAAGGAAAGAGAAGAAGACAGGAAAGGAAGCAAAAGAAAGTGAAGAGGACAGGGAAGGAAGTGAAGGAAAGAGAAGAGAGAATGGAAGGGAGGGAACACAATAGGAATGGAGTGGAAGTGAAAAGTAAAGGGAAACGGAAGAGAGGAGAAGACAGATGACGGGAGAGGAAATGAGAGTGAGGAGGAGAGGAAAGGTAAACGGAAGAGAGAAGATGAAGTGAGGGGAAAGGAGAGTGAGTGGGAGAGTAAGGAGGGGGAGGCAAGGGAGAGGAGAGGAGGGGAAGAGAAAGGAAAGGAAGGAAGGCGAGAGGAAAGGGAGGTTGAGAAGAGTGAGGGAAGGAGAAGAGAGAAGGGGAAGGGAGAGAGATGAGAGAAGGAAGGAGAATGGATGAGGTGGGGAGAGGATAGAAGGGAGTAGGAGAGGAAAGGAAGAGCCAGAAGAGAAGAGGAGAGGGTGGGAGGCGAAGGGAGAGGAAATGAGTTGGAAGGTTTGGAGAAACAGAAGAAAGGTTAGGATGCAAGAAAATGAAGGTAAGAAATGAGAAGAGCAAAAGAAAAATTGGAAGGCCCGGAAAGAATGAAAAGAAAATGAGGGTAACGACAAGATGGAAAGAAAGGGAAGAGAGAGAGGGGAGGTGGATTTTGTTTGGCTAAAAGTAGGATGTTTGTGAAAGGTGGGGATGCTCACCATCCACTCACTCAGTGTAGTGCTGCCCTCGGGTGACTGCCCTTCCCTCTCTCCCTTCCTTTCTTCCTCTTCTGTCTTTACTTCCTTCATTCTTTTCTGTTCTTTCTGCCTACGGACGACTTTACACTCCCTGTTCTGTCTTTCTTTCCTTCATTCTTTCCTCCTCTTCTGTTGTGGGTGATTATACACTGAGTGACAAGCCAAATGGTTTCCTGTACACCAGGAAACCATTTACTACACTGGGTGGTAACCATATAACCAGATTATGGCGCCTGATGGTTTAGTGGGTAACTAAGGCGCTCCAGTCGGATTGAATCGGTGCAGGTTTATATCCAAGGGATGGTTGGGGTGTATTGCTCACGTAATGCCACTCAGGGATGAGTGAAGCTGATCACTCTCATCTTAAATGTCAGGACTTGCCTAGCCCCGGGCTCCTACGCTTTTCATGGGTCAACGCAGGATCAGATGATGATGATGATAAAAGCAGGATGTTAATAGTCTGGATTTAAAGAGAGTGAGACAGGGCGAGGGGAAGAGGGAAGGGAAATGAACGATAAGCGTGAGAGGGAGAAGCATTAGGAGGAAGAGGGAACAGGAGAGATAAGGACGAGACAAAGTAGAATTCATTGAGAGAGAGGGAATTGTGAAAATGAGACGAAGCGAATATTGGAACATTTGTTATTTTCACACACACACACACACACACACACACACACACACACACACACACACACACACACACACACACACACACACACAGCCTTGCCCATAGATCGGACTATATGAGCTCTCAGCTCCCTTCCGGGAGGGTAAAAGATGACGATCACGACACACACACACACACACACACACACACACACACACACACACACACACACACACACACACACACACGGCTCAAAGCATCATTATATCATTGACTGTATTGACAGGAAGTTACTGTATTGTACTGTATGTCACGAACGACGCTGTACTTCTGTCCTTTATATCCAGTGACCTCGTTTTTATAGTTCTTTGACCTTAACTTGACCTAGATATTCATGAATGATGCAGTACACTACATCTTCTATTCAGTGTCTTGTTTTAAAGAGTCATATATTCCATAGTCCTTTCACCTTTACTTGACTCGCATTTACGTGGACGATGCAGACACATTATATCATATTTAATCATATAATTAGTTTCATTTTTCTTAAAGTCCTTTCACCTGAACTTGGCTTAGATTTACACAAACTAATTATTGTATCCAGTGATTTTAGTTTTATCTATTTTTGCTATCACTGAGTTCTGTTCAGTTTAGAGTGACCTTTCTTAGTGGAGCGGTTGTTGTTGTTGTTGTAGGTTGGTGATTTGACCTTCACCTGTGACCTTGATGCTGCTTTATTGTCTGGAGGAAAAAACGTTGGCAGTGTGTTGAGCTGTAACAGATCATCACTGCAATATGGTGCTAGGAATGAAGTTCTATGGAAAGGATGTTCAACTATAGTACCGGGAATTATTTTCTGCCACTGATCTACGACAGTTATGCTGCAAAAAGAAAAACCTTTACGTATTTAAAGAGTAAGTTACACACTGTACTTTCGTTGCTCTAGCTTGGCCCGTTTTTTTTCTTTTGCAGCTTATAAGATTATCACGTAGCTCAGTGGCAGAAAAATACAATGCTGTGGCTCTGCATCCATTTCATAGCACTTCATGACTATCACCATATTCTCCTGTTAATCTCTTGCTAGAAATCAGAATTCAAGATGGATGGATGGCGGTTTGGGTCGGTAAAGTAGTGTAGCATTTGTTAATCTTGCTTGAATTCATAATTCAGAATGGGCAGTTGTAGGCCAGGTTAAATTAAATGGAGTACCTGTGTATGACATTTTAACCCAGCCCTTGAGTTGCGCTTGATTCGAGGATGAGGAATCCTGCTCAACTCAACGCCGGTCCCAAGCCCGGATAAATTGGGGAGGGTTGGTGTCAGGACTGGGCATCCGGCCGTAAAAATTTGCCAAGCCCAGTGTGGGTATGGTTTATTACCATATCATTTAGCTGACTGAATATCAGGTGTTTTCCTTGGCTAAATTGGGTAAATGTCCTCCCCCCCCCTCCCAGCTTTATCTCTCTTTCTCTCTCTTCATGTGAAGTATGGGTGGCTGGGTCGCTTAGAATAGTCCACACATACATATCCCGCCAGTTTCTGTCAATTTGATGTCGTATCGCCATGCGTGTTTGTTGTGTGGGGATGGTCTTCTTACGAGGGGGTCGCTAAGAAGGGGTCTTAAATGTGATGCCCTGGCCCTAGGATGTACTGCGCGAACCCACAACAGGCAGGTAAGGTGAACGGCGAGATGTCACAAAGGCGGGACGTTCCGGCCGTCACATGCACTCGGCCCTTGCGTGTGACAATCACGTGGTTGCTTGTTTTTTATTTTTTTCCATTGAATAACGTCTTTTCAATTTTGATTTTAGTAATTTTTAGCTAAAATGTTTATTATATGCCGTGTGGGTGTTGGATGTACCTGAGAGGACGCTTTTGAGGTCATAACCCCTGGGTACAACAAACAACCGGGCTATATTCCATTTCACCCTGTGCGGCACCATATCTGTGATGTTATCAACACCTGTAACCTTGATGATTCGCTGATGATGTCAGACTTGTTGAAATGTGTATAGTCTGGGCCGATGTGTTGCTCATTAATCAGGGCACCAGCACTTATCTGACTGTCACACGTGGGACGCTGATACATAGGCACATCCTCTCAGTCTTCACGTTCCCCTGCATTGTTGGGCCAGAAACCCCAACCACCCGTCATGATTTACATCTGTTTCGGCCACGTCCACATGCACCACCTGAATATTCTATAGTTATCATTAACTAGCAAGCTGAAAGGCATTTTTTTTAAATTATGTAAATAGGAAGTTACCAGGGTGCCTCCAATTTGTAAGGTTTCCAAATTGGAGATTTTTTTTTTTATATTGTAAAAGTAGGATGTCACCAAGCTATTAGATGTCCTAATTGGACAAATTTTTCTGTCACCAAGTTATTAGGTTCCCAAATTGGACTTTTTTTTTTTTCTATGTAATAAGAGTAGAATGTCACCAAAATATCACCACGCTACATCTTACTAAAGTATCTGCGTAAAGATGCAGCCTGTGGTATGGCTGCTTTATTTCGTTCGGTTGAAAATTTTCGGTGTAGATTAGTTGGGTGGAAGGTGGTAAGCGTACGCGACCGGAAATTTGTTTGCAGCTGCCGTTCTGCTCCGGATACATCTGATCCTGTTCTCGGTGAGCTCACCATTCCACGCACACCAGTTCCTGTTCGTGGTGTGTTTTCTCCTCATGCACACCAGTTCCTGTTCGTGGTGTGTTTTCTCCTCATGCACACCAGTTCCTGTTCGTGGTGTGTTTTCTCCTCATGCACACCAGTTCCTGTTCGTGGTGTGTTTTCTCCTCATGCACACCAGTTCCTGTTCATGGTGTGTGTTCTCTTCATGCACACCAGTTCCCGTTCGTGGTGTTTTCTCCTCATGCACACCAGTTCCTGTTCGTAGTGTGCTTTCTCCTCACACACACCAGTTCCTGTTCGTTGTGTGATTTCATCGTCTCAGGTACACCAGTTCCTATCGGTGTGTTTTCTTCATCTCAGGCACACCAGCTAATGTTCTCGGTGTATTCTAAAGAAGACCAAGATCAATATCATGAAGAAATTGAAGGCCATATCAAATGCATCCAGTTTGAAACGTTTCTTCTAAAGTCAAATGTCCACTGCCATCATTCAGCATAGATTGTAACATGTAAAATTACGAGGCATGTGCAGTGATGACGATGGCAGCATGTCCAATGGTAGGGTGGTTGGGACGGGCATGGTGTGGGTCCGAGCAGCTTACCTCCTCGTGGTGGACCTGGGTAGAGTGATCTTCATTTATATATTGTTGCTCTGGCTCTAGGTTCTCTTGAAATATGAACCCTGTGGAGTTCAGCCTGAAATTATCCTACGGCCGATGACCCTTGTTTGGGAGATTAGAATGAGTCGAGGGATGGTTGTGTAGCTGGGTAGTAGAAGCATCCAGTTATATCGCTGGCATCATATGAAATTTCCCTCTCCTGCACCATGTATTAGACCTGCTTGAAGCACATGAATGAAGATCACTCTAGCTGAAAGCTGCAAATTATTGACAAACTTTGTCTAGTAATACACAAATGCGTGGTGGCATTAAAATTATGCTTGGTGACGCAGGTACTTAGTGACGGTGATAGAGGTTTGGTGACATTACTTGAGGTTTTGGTGACAAATTCTTGGTGGCGTTACCTAGAGGTGTGGTGACATGGTAGCATTAAAACATATGCTTGGGAGCATTAACGTATATGCTTGGTGACATGAAAATATATGCTTGGTGACACTGCAGTATATGCTTGGTGACATGAAAATATATGCTTGGTGACATGAAAATATATGCATGGTGACATGAAAATATATGCATGGTGACATGAAAATATATGCATGGTGACATGAAAATATATGCTGGGTGGCATTAAACTATATACCTTGGTGACATTTAAGTATATGCCTAGTGTTGTTAAAATATATGCTTAGTGACGTTAAAATTTATGCCTGGTGATCTTAAATATATGCTTGGTGATAAAATATATGCTTGGTGACAGAGTGGTTTGGTGACAAATGCCAGGTGACATTACTTAGTGGTCTGGTGACATAATACTTGGTGGCGTTACTTAGAGGTTTGGTGATAAGAGGTACTTGCATTACTTTAAGGTTTGGTGACATCTTCAAATAACAGTGACATCGTACAGCGAAGATATAGAGATGAATTTTCATGTTTGTAAGTTTATTTGTAAAAGGTACACCGTCACTGAATCAGTTTAATAAAAAAATGACATTTTCATTCCACCATACTGCAAAGCATAGTGTATTAACATTGTATTTTATATGTACATGATTAAGATGGACTTTTATAGGTCAGTATGAAGGTACCTGCGGACATCGATCAGTTGCAGCCAGGATTGCAGGGGCTTGAATGGTAAGTGATGGGTGTGAGGCTCATTTAATTGAACATGCTGTTGATTAGTTCTCCCAGTATCGTATTCTTTCATTTTCCTCAATTTATTTATCCTACCTCACCTCACCAGTGGATGGGAAGAAAAGGCAGGGTGATGGTGTGACCCTGGACTTATCTGAAAGCTACGTAAAGCTGGTGGACCATAGGCTTGCTTCCCCTTCTCTTGCAGTTTTCCATCTTCCTTTTGGGAGGGCAAGGAAGTAGTTATACTGATGATAACTTTTTTTTTTTTACAGCACACAAGAATGGTGCAGTTGTTTCAAGTTCATTTGTGGATTTCTTTATAAGTTGTATGACAAGAACATCACAACTACCACTGCTGCAGTAACCACCACCATCACCACCACAACAGCCACCTCTGCTATTCATCGTGCACTGCAGTGAGTACCAAAGTATTTTACCATGAAGCCTTGTCTTAAATACTGTAATACATAAATGGTTCTGTCTCTGCCGTATCCCATATCACTGGGAGGAACCGTTGGTCAAAAAAGAATCGTTGCACACTTGGTTTTATGAGTATGGCATACATACAGGGTGGCCCGTATATAACGCTACACTTCCTTTGCGTCGGGCGATTTCTCGTGTGTTGTGGAGGAAACTCAGCGTAATCAATATCTACCCAGCATCATCTGTTCATTTCCTACTCCACGGCCACAGCCACGTCCATAATAGTTAACTGAGCCGTCGGTTGTAGCACCGTCTTTTTCTGTCACTGGACTACGTGAAATAAGTTTCAAAAGAACGAAGAGTTGGACCAGGTTAACGTTAATTGGGTATTGAGTTCCCTCCTAAGTCATCATCATCATCGTCATCGTCCAGACCTTTGGAGGTAGGGTCCAGATAGGGTAAAAACAATGAGATCTAAAGTTTGCCCTTGTTGAATGAGCCACGCTTCCATTCACTCACCATTGAAGCCCCGGAATCCTGACCCCACATAAGGGAAGTAATCTAATGGTGGTAAAAATAAAACAAAAAAGGCGTCACAGGACTGAAGTAAAGTAGAATAGATTGCCTGGGGCTGGGTAGGATGAGGCAGAAAATAGGTCATGTGATGGAACTGGATAAGGGTGTCAGATGCTACTTTACCTGGTACTGCCACGGCCAACACCACCACTATCGTCTTCACCAGAATCTTCATCTTGCCTGTGGAACATAATAGATAAATTTAGATTGATAGAAAAAGGATGTCAAATAATACTGTTTAGACTGATAGAAAAAGAATGTGAAGTCATACTTTTTCACCATCCTCCTCCTCCTCCTCCTCCTCCTCCTCATCATCATCATCATCATCATCGCTAGAACTATCACCAAGAGCACTAGTAAATCCTTTATACCATAGAAAAGACTAACACCATCTAAGAATTTCAACAAAATAACAGGGATAAATGCATCAGACAAGCACTACTCCATTATGCTACACCACGAATACCCCACCCCTCTCTCTCTCTCTCTCTCACACACACACACACACACACACACACACACGCACACACACACACACACACACACACACACACACAGTGATGGATGTATAAACCGGAAACTATTTAAAAGTGACGTGATGTATGCATGATTGGATTCTAATGACCTAGTGTTAACCTTGTCGCTGCCGTTCTTCCTGTGATATGGTATAGGTCCGTAATTGTTCTATCTGTTCATTATCCCAGCTTTGAAAGTGGTAGAATGTTAACTCTGTCATGATCGGGACAACTCTTATTTTATTTGTGATTGTAAATATTCGTCTTCTCTTGCTTGGGACAGCTCTTGAATACTGGACTAGAAGAAGAGTTTAATAGAATGTGGTGC
Source organism: Coenobita brevimanus (assembly GCF_032717465.1). Classification (NCBI taxonomy): domain Eukaryota; kingdom Metazoa; phylum Arthropoda; class Malacostraca; order Decapoda; family Coenobitidae; genus Coenobita; species Coenobita brevimanus. Next base: position 32,531,673 of record NC_137020.1, read on the forward strand.
TAGTCACGAAAGTGCTGGGAAAAGGATGGAGAGCCGTATATCTTGAATACTGGACTAGAAGAAGAGTTTAATAGAATGTGGTGCTAGTCACGAAAGTGCTGGGAAAAGGATGGAGAGCCGTAGTATTGTCTTCCATTGAGCTGTGAGAAGAGTATACAGTACAGTGCTTGTCAATGTGTCAAAAAAAATGGAAGGTTGCAGTATCATCCTGCCTTTGAGCGTTGCAGGGAGATAAACACTAGAATCCGGGGCTTGTCACGAAGAAGCACCACGACAAAGGATGCAGGGCTGTACGGAGGTATGGGAAAGTAGGCAGCAAAACCACGAAAATGCCCTCCGATTTAAGGTGAATAAACTATTGTCTTGTTTAGCCTACACCCCGAAGCAAGGTTACGTTAGTCCTGCTCAGTGAAAGGGAGGAAACGACCCTGCGTCCCTAGCAGTGTTTATGTGATACAAAACGTTTAGTCATCGTTGGTATTATTGTAACCGCAGGGCGTGAACGCAGTGACACGTAGAAACCACGATTTATACGTTTCATGTATAATACGATTTACAAAGTATGACTGATTCTTTACTACACCACTACACCACACTGCGTTTTTATCATCACTATGCTACATTACCACTGCATTACATCACATATACATTAGACTACACTACATTAAACCATAATAGCACTACCTAACTTACTCTACATCAGACTACACTGCCGTACACCAAACCACCACTACTTTGAAAAAACTACCCAGGCGCTGCAGGAAAGTACGTGTACACACTGCACTGCACTACATTAAACCACAACAGCACTACCTAACTTACACTACATCAGACTACACTGCCGTACACCAAACCACCACTGCTTTGAGAAAACTACCCAGACACTGCACGAAATTACGTGTACACACTGCACCTCACTAAGCACTAGCCATACTGACCCCGACTCCTTTACACAGTTACGCCGCACAATGCTACACCACTGTTGTGCATCCGACTACACCAGAACACCACCACACTGCAATATACGCAAATACCAAACATCTGCAGCGCACCATACCACTTTACTGCAACACCTGATTACTTTCCGCCACAGTCTGCTGCTGTACTACTATGGTACACTGGTCCTACATCATACCAGACTATGGCACATTGTACTGTTATGCTACACTGGTCCCATACGATACCAGACTACACCACATTTTGTTACTACACGACACTGCATTACACCAGACTACACCTTGCTGCACTACTACTGCCGCCACTATTGTACTACACTACGCTATGCTGCTACTACTACAAACCACAATACTGCTACACTGCACACCACTACACAGGTACACCACACAACACCAGTGATCTGACCTGGAGTAGGCAGCATCCAGTTGACTGACTGACCAACTGCTCTGCCCTTCACACCACCACTGACTTCTACAACCCACTCAACCCCCCTCCTCTCTCTCTCTCTCTCTCTCTCTCTCTCTCTCTCTCTCTCACACACACACACACACACACACACACACACACACACATACACACACACATACACACACACAGATTCCTTATCCTTCTCCCTCTCTCCCTTTTCCTTCCAAACTCCCCTCCATCAACCCCCCTCTATCTCCCTCCCATCCTCACCCCCCCACCTCTTCCCTCTCCCTCCCTCACCCCCATCCCCCCTCCGTCTCTCCCTCCTCCTACCTCCCTTCCTCATCTCCCTCCATCCTTCTTTTCCTCCTTCCCATCTCATTTTCTTCCTCCGTCCCCCTTCCTCTCTTATCTCCCCCATGTACACTAGTTCTTCTCTCCCCCCCCCTTCCCTCTCTCTCTCTCTCTCTCACACACACACACACACACACACACACACTACCTTCCTCATCTCCGTTTATCACCAGACTATGTGACGTACAGCTTGCCTCAGTTGCCATGGCGATATTAAGCCTTGCAGTACACCAGCAATTCCCCATCATTGTTAACTGCTTCACCACCATGGCAATATATATCATCATGGGTTAGGAGAGTCTGATTTTAGGTTTTATGCGTATTTACTTATAGAAAGGGCAAGGAAGGGAGAGTACAGATTTCTCAGATATCTTGTTCTTTCTACCAAAACAACTACTTAAGCGGCTAGATCAAATATTTGTGTATCAGTTGATATGAAACTCCTGTTACGTAGAGGACCAGCAGCCGGCCACGCTCAGGGCCACATGCACCGATAACGCTTGTAGCCACTCCCATATATCTGAAAATCTCTATTGCGTTGTATCATCCCATTTAATCCGAGATCGTTTATTATTATTATTATTATTATTATTACTTCAGATAATGTCATTCAGGTTGGGAGATTTGTAACTCATTAACCCCTTCACTGTTAGGAAATTGTGTGCATAGCTAAGTATCCGGGTCTTATTTTAGAGTGGAAGAATCTGTGCCATCCATCTGTCTAGGTTATCTGTAACTGACTATATCCAGATGCCTTAATCATGCAGGGGTGACTGTACCCTCCAGTTCACACCACCCTCACTTACACAGCTGACCTCTCCATCCCATCCTCGTGTCCTCATTCACCTCAACCTCACTCACATACACTCCTTGTCAGTCATTTTCCATTCTCCATCAACTTCATCATCGCCTCCCCATCCCCGTCTTCCCTCCACGTCACTTACAATTAACCATTATTCTTTCCACATTCTAAACCATCCCAGGGTACTCACATGCTGAAATTGCGTTGGCTGTGAGAATACTTGAAGAGAGTCCAGTTGTGATAATATTCTCCCACAAAACACCATTGTAAACAGTACATTCAACTCTACTCGTTCACTTCCTCAGAGCTCCGTAACCTCAAACCGACTTTTCTTCCCTCTGCTACTCCTAACTTGGCTGGAAGATGTCGAGGCGAGGGATTCATTTTACACCGAGCGAAGGCCTTTGTAGTGTTAGATGTGGAAGTTCGAAGCTGTGTCAGAATAAGAGGAACGGGTCGAGATGAATTATAGGTTATGATTGACGTGGGAGGCTTCCTTGCGCCACATCCTCGGCGATTTATTCTTGCCACCACCACATTATTTTTAGTTCATCCTTGGCGATTCTGTTCTAGCTACTATAACACTGCTTTATTTCATCCTTAGCGACTTTATTCTTTCCTTTATTTTAGTTCATCCAAAGCGATTGTATTTCATTTTTATTTTATTTTAACTCAGATCATAGTGGTAGAGTGGTCAGGGGCTCATCCATCTCCGTCATAGCAAGAATAAAATGTACGGCCTTGGATTGAAGGGGTTAAATAATACTCTAATAAAATACTTGAAGAGAAATAATGCCCCAGTAAATTAAGTCCTCGGGGTGAAGGGTTAATTCTCTCTCTCTCTCTCTCTCTCCCTCCCTCCCTCCCTCCCTCCCTCCACTTCCTTTCAAACCTCACCATCTTTCCTCGCTATTTCCCATCCTAATGTTCACCTTACTCATGACTTGTGTGCATATTCCTTTACCTTAGCGTGCTTGCTTTCACTTGATGGAACTGAGTCACTCCTTTAGCTTGAAACTAAGTTGTGGTTGTGTGAAATTCGGTGGGCTTTGGGTATGAATCTCCTTGGTTACTAGTCAGGTCAGTCCTTTAGTCTGACTCTTAGCCATCTACTTAGCTCGAAGGATTAGGTATCTGTGGAAGGTTAGAAAAAATACCCTATAACTGATTTATTTTTATTTAGGCATCACACACACACACACACACACACACACACACACACACACACACACACACACACACACACACACACACACACACATTCTCCATTTCGCAGCTATATCTCATTTCACCACCTATTATTATTGCTAATGCAGTCAAAACAACCACCTCAAACAGAACACACACACAAACGCAGCTGCTTGTAGGGAAAAAATACCTAGTGTGTCGTGTGTTTGTGTGTACTATGAGAGAGAGAGAGAGTAAAGGAGGCAAGGAGATGAGAGTAGGGTAAAAGGAGGGGGGGGAGGGATATAGGAGAGGGAGAGGGAGTAAAGGAGACAAGGGGATGAAAGGTGGTTTAAAAGGAAGGGATATGAAAGAGGAAGAATAGAAAGTAAATGAGAAGGATAAGAAACGAGGCGGGGGGGGGGGGAGATTAAAGGAGACAGGGATGAAAAGGAAAGGATATGGAGGAAGGGAAGGGGAGAGAGCATCATGGAGGCGTGGGAAGGTCAACACCACCACACTTCATCAGGGCACTGGGTGAAATTTTATACCAACTGGTTTTCTTCTCCACGAATTCGTCTTTTAAGCCTCTCAGGACTTTTTTTTTCTTTTTTTAGGCATGATAGCCCCCCTTTTTTTGTTTGTAGGCATGACACCCCTCCCTTATATATATATATATATATATATATATATATATATATATATATATATATATATATATATATATATATAATTGTGAGAAGCGCATGATCACGAATTTGGCACCCCTTTCTAACATGACAGCGTCCGGATTGACATCAAATACGTTTATGTGAAGCTACAGAGCGTGGTGAATGTTTTTGGCGCATCAGATACAGCCAGGATTTCGGAGGCTTGAATGGTGAGTGAATGGAAACGTGGCCCATTGGATTGGGCAAATCTGGGCTGTCTGGACATTGCTACTGTACTCCTCACCCTGCTCTAAGGTGGAAAAGAATGTCTGGATGATTATGATGCTGATTATATATATATATATATATATATATATATATATATATATATATATATATATATATATATATATATATATATATATTCTTGCTACTGCTATTTTTATTCTTACTGTTGTGACTTCTGTTGCCTAGGGGGGCACAGTGGTAGAGCGTCGGACTCGGGACCGGGGGGTCGTGAGGTCGAGCCACGCCCGGTAGTTGCCATGCCGGGAGGGGTCCTCCTTACACTAAGCAGGGTTATATGATCAAACAAGGTCTAGCTCGGGGGAACATTTCCCTTTCTCCTTCCTCGTGTTGCCATTTGATGCAGTCTAATCATTGCACTTTCATTATTATTTTACTGATTGACAGCAGAGTACAGTAAGGCATTCGTGGCCTGAACATCCTCACCTGTTCACCCCCTGCCACTGCCTGTACAATTCTTCATGGTGCCTGACAATTTTAATTAGCGTGCGAGTGGCGTTTGTGAACCGTCTGAACTATTCAAGTCTTCCTGCTGCCATTAATTTTTGCCAATGTCTGGCGACTTTACTTAAGAAATTGCTTCAGGTCAGTAAGGATTACGTACTACAAGGAAGTTTTATTAACTTAATTCCTGCTGCCTCCAGACAATTCTTACTTGAGGGACTTCGGTGGGGACATGGCCTTAATTTTTAAGGTGATTCTCCCCAAACATGATACCACCAACCTCCTTCTCGGGGGGAGGGGGGAAGGGACCAGGCAGCTCCACCACCCAGTTATATCGGCCCCACCGTGGCATCGTGTGTGTGTGTGTGTGTGTAAAGACGTCATTGGAAGAAGTTAGTGTTACATGAGCTGGTTATCGTGTGCCTCCATTATGCTTGTTTGATATATCGTTTTTTCTTTTTTTTAATAGATATTTCTGAACTATAGATTATTCATGGATCATATCAGTGTCTTAATTCTTTTTAGGAGAGGTCAGTACCTGTGTATCGTTAATGCTGTACAGATGGCAGCAAATGTATTGGGATCTCTGAGAATTATCTATGAGCAAGGAAACATACCAAGCCGTACTCAACTTGGGAATATTAGCCAGCAGGGGAAGGTGAGGAGTAGGTGATGTAGGAATAAAAGCATAAAAGCCTGAAGAAAGGGAGACGTAGAAGAGGTGAATATTCGATAATTCCCTCCACGTGTGTGTGCGCACGCCAACGTAAAAGGCGCCTTGTTTGTGTAGTCTTTTATTTAATCGCTCTCGAGGTCAGCACTTTAATGAAGGCCGTCTTTTACTACTCCATTATGTAAAACCTAGTTAACAGCACAGCCGCCATGTCCATCATTGGCTTGCTTACATGTGCCAGAAGATTTCCTCTTACGTTACAAGGACGGCTTATTTACTGTTACTAGTGTCTACCCTGCTCATTTGTGTATTAATACTCGACCTCCCAATGCCAGACACTCCCACACCAGCAGATTGAACCGTCCCCTCAACACAGGCGGGTTTCTAGTGGAGCGCTGTGTACGGACCACCCTGTTTATTGTGTTGTGCTTGTGGTGGAATTGAGGGATGTATTCAAGTGGCTTTGGGGTTATCGTAACTCCTCTTTCCTTAGAGATTTATTCCTCAAATAATTACACCTTAGTATTCTTTTGTATGGTATTGATGTAACCTGTGTCAGTATTTAAAAGATAGAAAACTTACAAGAGAATGTTTAGTTAAATATTGTTGGCTAGATAGCTAAAAAAGTTAATGTGGAGAATAAATTTAAAAAGAAGCCTCGTGTGCCTCTAGAATACTTTCCTGAAAGTCATCATTAATATCGATTCGTTTGATAATGAGGATGTCTTACTACTGCTACTAGTGTTATTTATTTATTTATTTTTATTAACCGGCGATTTTATTCAGCTTAGGGACAACTCTTGTGAAGGTACTTTTGAGGGCTGTAACCTCCAGATCGAAAAGTCACTTCTGAGCTGAGTAAAATCGTCTGGAGATAGAAGCAATAATAAAATAATAATAGGCCATTGTATTGAAGGTATTAAGTGGTATAGGGCCATGAGGTATAACAAGAAAATGAATCGTAGTAGTAGTAAACAATAACGGGTCATGCTGTGCAACGGGTCAAGGGGCACAGGTTTTAAATTAATGTTCTCTCAGTGGCTGTCGTCAACAGTGCCTGCATACCCTCCCTTCCCCACACCCTGCCCTCTCATTTCTTACCCTTCTTACCTCCACGCCCTACCCTCTCCCTTCCTCCCTATCCTATTACTTACCTTCCACACCCTGCTCCCTAACCCTTCCCACTTCTCTCTCTACTTACCCTGCCCTCCTCATGCTTACACTGCCCTCGAGATCTTACCCTTTCGTCTGCCTCTCACCTTCCCCCCCCCCCCCAGCCCTCCTACTACATGTCCTTCCTCTTACCTCTCCCGCCTTCTACTTTTCTATCTCCCCCCCCCTCCATCCTTGTTCTTCCTCCAGCCCCCCCCCCCCCTCTCCCGACCTCGTTCACACAACCTTCCCTCCTCACCCCATGCCCTTCTGGACCCCCCTCCCACCCTACCTTCCTCCGGATCCCCCCCTCCTACCCTACCTTCCCCCGGACCTCCCTCCTACTCTACCTTCCCCCGGACCCCCCTTCTACCCTACCTTCCCCCACACCCTCCTCTTACCCTACCTAACCCCACACCCCTCCCCTCCCCTCCCCTCCCCTCCCCCACACCCCCTCCAACTCTTCCTTCCCCCACACACCCCCTCTAACTCTTCGCCCAGACCCCTGCCCTACCCTACCTTCCCCCAGACCCCCGCCTTGCCTTGCCTTACCTTTCCCCGGACCCTTACCTTGCTGTACCTTCTCTCACACCCCCCACCTACTCTACCTTCCCCCACACATCCCTTTCTGCCCAACATTCCTCCACACCCCCCTCCTTCCCCCACCTTTTCTACTTTCCTCCACACCCCCCTTCCTTCCCCCACCTACCCTACTTTCCTCCACAACCCCCCTCCAACCCTACCTTCCTTCACACCTCCTCCTCCTCCCCTACCTTCACCCCAGTCCTACCTACATCCCAACCCTACCTTGCCCCACAAGCCGCTCCTCCCCCTTACCTTCCCCCACCCCACTTCTACCCAACCCTTCCCCACACCCCCTCCAACTCTTCCTTCCCCCCACACCCCCCTCCAACTTTTCCTTCGCCCAGACCCCTGCCCTATCCTACCTTCACCCAACCTTCCCTACCTCTTTCTTATCACCCTCCCCCCCGTACCTTCCTCCACAACCCCCTCCTAGTCTACCTTCTCCCCCCCCCCTCCTTCCGTATCTTCATTCTCCCCACACGTACCTTCTCCCAACCTTCCCCCACAAGCCACTCCTTCCCTACCTCTTCCCATCCCCCCCCCTCTTTCCTCCACAACCCCCCTCCATCCCTGTCTTCTCTCCCTTATCCTACCTTCCCCTACATCATTCTACCTTGCCACCTTCCCTACTTACCCCAGATCTTACCTCCTAGCCTTCCTTCCGCAGCTTTCCTCCTTTCTCCCCCACACTTTACCTTCTTGCCTACTTTTCTCCACCTCTTACCTTCCTCCCCCCCTCCCACACCTTATCTCTTAGCCTTCTCCCCCCTCACCTTACCTTCCTCATCTCCCTCCTTTTCCACACCTTATCCCTTTCCTCCCTGCTTTCAAACCCTTTCCCCAGCCTCCACATCTTGCCTTTTTCCTGTTTACCTCTACAGCCCCTTGTTACCCTCCTCGATACCTTGCCACCTACCTTTTTCCTTACCTGATAATTCTTCCATCTTTGAAGCCGTTTCCTTTTTGTTACCCCTCCCCCGCAAATTAACATTGATAGTGTATTAATCTGTGGTTATTACAGATGCCTGTTTTCACTCGGGGTTATTAAGTATAATCTTTTGCACCATACAGGCTGCCAGACTCCTTGATGTTGACAGGTGATGGAAGATCTTCCAATCCTTGTGTTGCAATGTAGTAGAAGCAGTCACGTTGCAGCCCCTTTCTGATGACAAAGACAGGAAGGCAGCGCAACCTGGAATACTGTACTTTTAACCATCCTTCCATCGCGTGACCTATGAGAAAGATGACTACCGTTTATACTTCACCCAGCCACCATCAAAGACTTGTGGCAGATCATTGTGAAACTTATTGGTAAGTAAAATATGAATTATGCTGGGTGGTAACCATATAACCAAATTTTGGCGCCTGGTGGTTTAGTGGGTAATTGCAGAGCTCCAGTCGGATTAAGCTGGTGAAGGGTTATATCCGAGGGATGGTTGGGTTTATTGTTCACGTACTGCCACTCAGGGATGAGTGAGGCTGGTCACTCTCATCTTAAATGTCAGGACCAACTTGCCTACGCTCCTCATGGGGCAATGTAGGATTCGATGATGAATGATTATATATATAAATTTATTAATAATTCGAGGCAAAGACGCACTTCATGTTGCTGATGACTGGCTGAATGCAACACGTCTGCAAAACATTGTTGTACTTAAAAAAAAAACTGCTGTTCACCTGTAATCATTAATAATATTTATTAGTATTAAAATAATTATGTACATAAGGCCTCATTTCATTTTACTAGGGCATTCATCCTAGCATCTGTTATTTACAAAAGTTACATCCGAGTAGTTTTAATAATGAAGGATATACAACTAAAATAATATATTAAAAATGCACCATTTTCCCCAAAACTGAATGGAACAAACCTAAATCAAATAACATGTATTCAGATTATTGTATACACTTCTGTAAGGTTTTTGTATGTAGGGATTAACAAATATCTTCAAGTTCCAATCCGTATAACACCTTGGGGAGGAGGTTATAATTAAAGTTTATAGCTGCCAAGGGGATAACTGTGAGGAAGCCAATGTTACACTTTTCAAATAGAAATCGTCAGGAAAGGCCATAATATAAAGACAGTAGCACACCATACTTAGGATAGCAAGTATCACAAAGGGAACCAATCTATTTCCTCAGAGAAACTCCAGTCAGGCTTTGAGTAGAAATGACTTAATTCCCAAAAGTTCTGCCTTTTGCCAATGGTCAGGAGTATGTGTAGCCCCCAAAGGGCAGCCAGAGACAGAAGTCATCCCCAGTGCCCAGCTTACCTTACTCAATGGGGTGGAGTCTGGCAAACCTATCCTTGAATGGCCTCTAGCGCTGGTGTTCCGTGTTAGTTTTTAAACTGGCCTCTACATCCACGAACTTGAATTGTTCCCATCTCATTCCTTGCCAGAATAAAACAAAAATGTACCCAAGCCGAAGGGAGTACATTATATCACTGATGAATGCAATGTTATCAACTCCACTTACGATATGCAATGACTGATGGGGGTAGTGAGGGAGACAGAGGCATTGGCGAAGTGGTGTGGAAGATGGAAGCTGGGGCGAGGATGGCAGCAATGGAATGGTGGAGTGCCACAGTGGAGACAGGGATCGGCTGGAGGCAAGGTCCAGCACTGGAGGCCGAGCACGTCCTTGACAGGAGGACGCCCTGGGTGTGTGTGTGCTGGTCACTGGCTGGGGAGGTGCTCTTCTGGTTGAGGGCTGGGGAGATCCTCTGTGGGTCGCTGGCATGGTGGGGGCCAGCTTGAAAAAGGCAGTGAGTGTAGTCTGCCTGGCCGCCGCCTTTTCCCCCAGTCAATCAGCTGCATTACCTGCTTTCTCCTGGGAGAGGTTCATGTGTGTGCATAAGTGCAATGACCTTGTCTACCATGGTCACCATCTCCCTCAGAATTTTCACAATGATGGCTCACACTTCAGGGATGACCTCCTCCTCCACTGCCTCCTGGTGCACCCACTGAATCTCCATATTGAGGAGCTCCTCCCTGTGGCTTCCCAGGACCTCCTCTATGCCCTCCTCATTGACCTCCCCAAAGCCTGCCTTGTGCAACAGTTCAACAATTTCCTGCCACACACATTGCACTGGCAGAGCTTGCACGTCCTCGGGGAAGCCAGTGAAGGAGTGAATGCACTCCACCCACAGCTTCTGCCACACACCATTCATAGTGGTCTGGCTAACTTCCTGCCACGCAGCAGTGACATTCTATATGGCATGACGTATATTATAGCCGTTCCAGAATGTTTGCACTGTTGTCATGTTGCTGTCACAGGCCCTTACCAACTGCTGCATAGTGCAGCAGAAGTAATATGCTTTAAATGCTGCAATCACTTCCTGGTTCATGGGTGGCAACAAGGACGTGGCACTGGGGGGCAGGAACACCACTTCTATGTTGCTTGCCCAGTCCTTCATCATGGGAGGGGAACTAGGCGCGTTGTCTACCACTGCAGAAAAGAAATCTGTTGGCTAAGTTCTCCCTGGAGGCATATCTCTTGAGGACATGAGAAGTAGGAGTGAAAATACGAAGAACAGATGTCGGAAGTCAGCCAGGCCTTCTTGTTTGACTTCCATATCACCCCTAAATTTTCCTTCACATAGCCAATCAGAGCCCTGGGATTCTCAGAGTGGTAGACCAGCAGCAGTTTCAACTCAAGGTCACCCTCAGCATTGTCCCCCTGCAGCAATGTAAGCAGGTCCTTCAAGGCCTTGAAACCTGGTGTCAACTTTTATTGTTGCAAGGAATGTCTTTGAGGATATTCTTCCAAAAGAGCCCAGTCTCTTCAAAATTCACAACCTGCTTCGCACTGTAGCCATCTTCCGCAATGATGTGCTTCAGCTCATCAGGAAACGCTGCCGTTGCCACCTTATCCACACTCGCTGCCTCACCATATATCTTCATGTGGTGCAGGTTAGCCAGGCTCTTGAAACGGTCAAACCACCCATGGCTGGCCTTAAATGTTTCACTCTCATCAGGATTCTGCCTCACCTTTATTTCCTCCCATAGTGAGAAAGCCATGGTGCAAATGATGGCCAGACTCATGGATGCCTTCCTCCTGTTCTGGTCTTCCATCCACATGTGGAGCATCCGTTCCAGCTTCTCCATCGGAGGCTCTCTATGGTGGGTGATACAGGAGGCAGATAAGGTTGCTACCTCCCCAGTGGCGGCCTTAATGGCCTCCCCCTTCTCGATAATGGTGGAGACAGTGAACTGGGCCAGGTGGAAAGCCGAGGTGATGGCACACGCACCATTGCCTTGTTGTGGGGCTTAAGAATATCTAACTTCACTTCTAGAGGCACAGCTTTGTGGGAACATCACCAGCACCAACACTAGCAGGCCGCTTACCACCCTGACTAGGGTCTCCAATAGCACCACCACGTGCCGTGCTCTTCCCAGACATAATCACACTTATTTAGGCCAAAATTCACACAAAATCGTACTCTGCACACAATTACTGTCTCTGCTCCATTCACAGCACTGTTCATACACAGTTACGATGCACTACAACAGTGGCCTGCGTAATGTTGGTGATGCAACATATTGCAGGTGGGCGAGTGTCAGAGATGGCTGGTGTGAGAAGAACAGCATGGGTGAGTGCGCTGTGAACAATGTCTGTGGGGGTTGTGTGAGTGTTTCTGCACATCCTGGGAGGCAGGCGGGCTCAGCTGGCCATGGGAATGCACGTGATTCAAAATTTTGGGCCGTTGCCTGTAGATGAGACCTCGGAGGGCCCACTGTTAAACCAGGGTATCGCATCTAGAAGTATCGTATATCGGGGTATACTGTACCTGTATATATGTACAGTATATGTATAAATGACGAGACAAATGATGATGAATGAAAAAGGAGGGAGATTCATGTACCACATTAATGATGTTAGGGGTCCTATGAGGTCTACCCAGGTGGGAGGTTGTGTGTTATCTAGTTAGGACCAATGCAGAAGTAAGTAGATGAAGAACCAAAGACATAAGACAGAACAAATGAGGCCGATCACTTGTATGTGAACACTAAGAATAAGGCCTATTCAAAGACGAGTAAGTGCAGTCTCTGCGAGTATTTCATCTTCAAAGATGAGCCAGTGCAGTTTCTCGGCGCCTGTTTTTGTGTTGGGGTAAGACCATGAAGAGGCAAAAGATGAAAAGGTGGAATCTGAAAGTATTGTCTGTGCTTGAGAACCAAAGACGAGGTCAAAAGCAGACTCTTGGCAAGTAGGATGGGTAGTTTGCCAAATCATCACAATATAGAGGCTTAGAGAAGTATCCTGAAGAAGCTGACACCGTTTCCAGTGACAACAGAAAGGAAGGGAAAGGAGAAAGGGGAAAGATGAATTGACAGTAGACCTTGCAAAATTTGTTGAGCAATCAACAATGCCCCATGATGGTGGGAGAAGGGCAGAAAGTCACTCACACACAAAATCCCAGTCGTCACCTCCAAGGTTGCTCCAAGGCAGTGTTACTAAGGTGACCACTCAGAATTATGTCCTGCAGTAAACATATTGCAGGTCTGGCTGAACGAGAGAACTTCACTAAAACCAGCTTTTAATATGTTCCAAGGTTCTAACATAAAATCTGGGAATTTTTTAATGTTCTAATGAGCGCAGTGAAATTACTGCATCTTTGCCAACTCTGGCATGTGCTTATTAGAATCCTCCCCTGCCTTTTATAAATGTGCAGTGCAAATGTAGTGCCTTAAAGCCTCCCCTAAGGAGCTGAATGAACTATAGGAAATAAATGTATAATCATATAATATCTTTAGCCTTACCAGGAAGTGTAAAAAATATGTAATTATGTAGCACCATTAATTGTAGAGATACCTGCTTACTTTGAGCATATATATATATATATATATATATATATATATATATATATATATATATATAAATGAATACACAAAGTAATGAGAAAACAGTGTTAATAATGTTCAATATTCTGTGAATATGATTTATACATTCTTTTTCTAAACTAATAACCTACTGTACAGGTATGAAAACATAAGTAACTCTTTCCAAAACATTAACCTATCCAATCATATCATTCCATATAATTACAACACTGCATTGTGCTGAAGAGGGACACCTTCAGGTGGTGGCACTAATATGACTGGGCAGTGGAGTTGCCAGGTTATAAAAAAATATATATATCCCTCAGTCCTCTTGCTGTCCCCCAACAGCAAGATGGTGGACTGCAGAAGGGCAGCTTCGCCCTGCAGCCCACAAAGTTCAAATTCAGCTGAGCCTTCTGTTGCAGCTATTATTAAAATATAACATGGGGGGGGAGGGATGCAGCACTAGAAACCTTTCTTACCTTTAATCATAAAGGAGGCTGCAGGGAAGATTAATGTTGTATATTCTATAAGCTAACACTTTAAATAATAATTAGTTCCATGAACTTGCCATAATATCAACAGAGACTATTAAGTAGAACAGCCTCTGCCTCGTCATATGTAACTATCACAATGTGCGCATTTACTCTAAAATGTGGGAAGAGCTGCGTTGTTGAAAGTGAGGACTGTGAAGAAAACAACAACCAAGTAAGATGCATGAGAATACAGAAGTGAAATAATTCTAGTCAAGGGGAAAGGTATAATAAATACCTGTATTATGAGCAAATATTCTGACTAACCAATCACATCCCACAAAAATTGAAAAATAAACCCAAAGAAGGGTCTGTCACATACAGACAACCACTCGATCAATCTAGTAAACACTACAAGGACCATGTTTTAACCCCTTCAGAGTGAGGACTTTAATTAAATTAGAAATAGTACGTAACCATATTCAACTTGGAGGGGAGGCTGGCCTCAAGGAGTTACTTTCTGCATGATTACATCTTCAATATCCCTGCTACAATCACAAGTTTACTCTGCTTAGAGACTCCTCGCACTGAAGGTGTCAAACAATCTGCTGTAAAAACGACTAGGAGGGTCACCTCTTAAAATTTGGTCAACAGGTGGACCACGTCTTACTATGACCACTACCAAGTACAGGAAGGGTCATGCCCTGATACAACCACAATAGGGAGTAAGTCAATTACAATTATATGGCTAAAAGTTGAGCCACGTCATAGCCTAGAAACACAGCCATGCTGCTCAAAGCAACAAGTCAGCTAAGCAATGCCACACCTTACAGAATTATTAAGGATCACATCTCAACAACATCTAGCAACCAATCACAAAACAGCTCTAAATGACAGCATGTTCACACCAAAAATTATGATAAAAACTACCAGACAGATCCGATCAATGGTGGAGGCCAGGAGTACATAATCTAAAGATGAGGAGGTGGGTCTCGTCGGGCAAGTGGTTGGGGCGTACAACTGTGATGTCCCGTTTTCCCCAAGCTCAAGTTCTTCTGGCTTCATAGTGTTGGAGTACTGCTGAGACCGTGATGCCTGCCAGGGATTTCAAAAATGACTACAGGGAAAGGATTCAGGAAGTCTACAATCAGATATGGTTTGGATTTGACCAGACAAATGTGGAGGAAAAGTCCATGAACTTAGCATTTCATCAATAAAGGTAATGAAAGCTCCCTTCTTAGAAAAGCTGGTAAACCTTATGTTTTCCTTCCTCCTTTTTAGAAGATTTCATTTTATTAACAGACAGACACTTTAAAAAGGATCTGAGTAATTCTGATCCACAAACATTGCTAAGCCAGATGAAATCCTGTAAATTCTACTTAATCTGTATTCTGTGCATTCTTTCCCTCTCAGTCTTGATAAATGCTCATTACAGCTATTCTTCCTACTATATACTACAGTCTGGCTATGCCTGTTATTTCTTACCTGCCAGGCAGCATGACTGACAATATTTCTGTAGTTGTGTAGACAAAGACAGGCTGAGAGTACAAGCAGAATTGCTCTGATGCAGCCTGGCAGAGGGGTACTGTGAGGATCCCTAGCCAATCGAGTGGTGAAAGTGGCAATCACAACACTGACCACTGTTAACACCAGCTGCTGGCACACAAGTTCCACTGTTGGGGATGAGGAAGCGTTAGAGAGGAACCACTTGTGGATGTAAAAAGTAAAAAGTGCAGCAAACACCATAAAGCACACAAATCTATCATACGCTGGTACCAGGCATGGAGGAACAGCACGAAAATTTTTTGGGTATGGTGACAAAACTTACATTCAAAATTTGCCTATGGTACTGATAAGCATGAAATAATAATCAACTGTAACATTGATCTCAAAGGCGCAATATGCCTGGATGCACATTTGGGAATAGGTGAGAAATAAATACCGGCAAACAAAACAATGTACAGTACATTCACATAAGTACAGTTTTAAAACTGCTACCTACATATATATGATGAAGTACAGTTTTAAAACTGAAATCTACACATATATGATACTATGTTGATATTTCATAGTTCTGCCTGTTGTGCTCTCATTTCTTATTTTCAGGGCCCCTACCACATACAAATTTGAATGATGATAAATTCCTTATAATCCTCTTCATGGTGTAGGGGCATGAGGCTAGCCTACCATAATTAAGGAGAGATGATCTGCCTACTCCCCTGGTAACATTACATGACTAAAACATCTCTAATCACCTGTTGGTAATCAAACTAACACCTGCAGACAAAAAGTGTCATTTCTAATGCCACACATCCATTCACTTGCTGAATAAACCTTGAAAAATTCTCTGATCCCCCCACCCCCAGGCAAAAACTATCCACATGTCTAGCATACCTCCCTCCAAAGGAAAGAGAGAGAGAGAGACCCCCCCCCCCCCAAGATCCCAGGCAAAATTAACACTACATGCTGGGAGGGTGTGAAAGGTGGGCCTGGGCAAAGCAGGAAACATCCACTCTTTGCACTGCGTACAAGGTGAACCACCACTACTGTAGCTCTGGCATCCAAAAACACCTTCTGGCAATAAGTGCTAATAAAGACATCTGCTCTTCCATACCTTACCTGGGAAGTATTTTTCTATTCTTTCCTATAGTTTACAAGCTTAGCAATTTTCCCAGCAGAGGTTACATTACTTGATAGTGTATGTGGTAATAATTCATAATAGGAATAGTTACTTATTTTCATTTCTTTAATGGAACTTTCATGACTTTCAGTTACTATTCTCTGAACTTTTAAATCATTATATATCATTCAATGATGGTGCCTGGCTTCCAAACTTGGCCAAATGTCACAATAATTCTCAGACTTGTTAGCTACATGTGACATCACTGTGAGTTGTTCCAGATGTCAGCTGGAACTTGTATTACAGGGAAAATAGAATATCTATTGATAGTTTTCAGTTATTTTTACCATACCTATGAGAGGTGTATGTGAGGGTGAATGTGAGACGACTTGAGAGGTGTAGGCAACAAACATGACATCAAGGATGAGACACAGCCCACCAAATATCAGCTTCTCCCCAGCACACGGCGGCAGCAAGAACACTACTATCGTCAAGACACTCAGTGCTGTATAAATGTAAAAGGAATATTAATCAGTACCTATATAATGAGGGAGGGGGGGGGGGGGGTGAGTTGGGGGGAGGGGAGTCAAATGGTGGGTGACAGAGTGACTTGGAGGCGTTTTGTCTGCGGCCACCCTTTGCGGGATTAGGGCGTCGGGCTATAGATAGATAGATAGATAGACCTATATAATTACGACTACTACTACTATACAGTATACTTATTTCACAATACACAATATTATACATTTTCTTACATCTGGAGAAAAGACATTTACTCATATGATACAATGCATGCAAAATATTTTACCCTATCAATATAGTTTAAAATTAACTAAGACCTACTCCCAGATAATTCAGCAACAAAAATAAACCTGGTCAGTATGAATGTCCTTCAAAAACGACACTTTCAAAATTTATTCTTGCTAGCACTGGACAGTTATCTTTAAGCTTGAGATACATTTCTGGTATGGAAGGTATTAAGTAAGACTACATCTGAACCCAAGTCCAGTCATTCCTAATCTGCATCCAGTGAAAAGTGTCATTCCCGTGATGAGGTTTGGATTAATATGAACTGCAGACATACGGAAAAAAACATAATAGTCAAGAGCATTGGCTAATGAAGAAGCCTCAAATGATGATTACTGTAATGTTTACAATTAGATTAATGTCAGAGAGAGAGAAAGAAGGAGGGAGTGTATGTCTTCAGGTTGCTGGGGTAAACTCACTGAGCTCTGGGACATCATTCTCATTTTATTCTTGCCATCTCCTAACAATTACATTAAGCTCAGGGCAGACTTTTTCAACCAGAGGGCTTAGATAACGTATTAATCACCGGGTAACCCCTGTATTACAAGGTGCATTTCTGAAGCTGAATAAATGTGTCTGGTGCCAGGAAGTTATAAAAAGAAGTCACATACACATTCAAGGTGTCAAGGCAGATACAACCCAGACAAGTGTTGAAGAGGAATGCCTTCTTGCAGTGACACTAACATAACTGGGCATGCTGTCAAGTTAAAGGAATATCCCACAACTTCCCTGCTGTTCCCCAAAGGAAGGATGATGGACTGCAAGTTGAGGGCAACTTTGGCCTGCAGTCCACCAGATGCATGTCTAGATAAGCTGGGGCCACTAAAAGGATAAAGAATAATAAAGAAAAACAATTAACAACCAACCAACAGCTGGCATCTTGACAGTCCAGGCATAGGCAGGGGCATCACGAACAAGGAGGAGTGAGAGGCGGATGGTGATGTAGGGCTCGGGGCAGCAGGGGTAGCGGTCCACGTTACGGGTCAGGTTAGTGTCCAGGAGTCTCCACCACCCCCTAGTTAAGTTGGAGCCATCCTCGTTGACACGCTTAGTAATGTCCAGCTGTGTGGGAAATGTTACAGATGTACAGCCTTATATTATTTAAGAGAAGATGCAGACAGCCTTATTGCTTGCATATCTGAAGCTTGACACAATGGATTCAAGATACATTTCAGTGTGTTTATGTTTGAGCAAGCGCGTGCATGTATGTGTGAGAGAGAGAGAGAGAGAAAGAGAATTTACTGTACCATACTACACACTGAAGTGATAAACTGATAGGGGGAGAGAGGACAAGAATGAGATTACAGTATAGTGAGGTACACTGAGTGACAAGTCAAATGTTTCCTGTACACCAGGAAACCATTTACTATGCTGGGTGGTAACCATATAACCAAATTATGGCACCCAGTGGTTTAGTGAGCAATTATAGCGCTCCAATCGGATTGAGCCAGTGCAGGTTTATATCCAAGGGGTGGTTGGGGCTCATTTCTCATTGGGGCTCACTTCTCATGTAATGCTACTCAGGGATGAGTTGAGGCTGGTCACTCTCATCTTAAATGTCAGGACCCACTTGCCTAGCCCCAGGTTCTTATGCTCCTCATGGGGCAACATAAGATTGGATGATGGATGGATGGAATAAACATGTGTGAATGCAGGACACAAACATTGTATGCAGAGTAGGAATGATAATCTGAAAGTCATTCGCATGCTGGTCAGGTAACTGTGGCAATAATGTTGGTGGATGAAGGGACGACAGCAACGTGATTCCTTGTCACTGGCTCACGTTCTCCTGTAATGATCTCTTTCTCATTTTTATCCCATTCAGTCCAAAAATGTACTTTGAATTTTGTTCTATCTACCACAATACGATTTGATTCTGCTTGGGGACAGACTATGAGATCTTGTAGTGAAGGAGTTATCAGTATGTTCTCATTTTAATGGCCTAAAATTGTAATCTCTCTATAATGAATGCTAAGTTCAAGCAATATGGTGCACTGCTAGTCATGATGAAGTGCTGTGGAAAAGATGTACAGCCAAGGTGTCATTTTCTCTAAGCTTTAAAAGGACAAACATGGGGCCACATTAAGATAATGATCTTTAGTGAGGGTTATACCTAACCCCTTCAAGTTGAAAGGTTTATCCTAAATTCAATAAAAGTGTCTGGAGATAGCAGGAACAATTAACACAATATATCACCAGACTGAAGGAGTTAGTGACACCACTACCAGACAGACGATTTACTTTTTTCAACTTGAGTACAGTACTGTAATGAAGTTCATTCAGGCTGTAGCTAACAACTGTCATTTAAAAAACCTCCCCTAAGCCAAATAAAATCATCTGGAGGTAGTAAGAATATAAGACCTCTTGATGTCTGGGGGTTACCGAGGTGATTAGCTGGAAACAGGTATGACGAGAAAAGGTTTACTCCATCACTACCGGTACAAGAGGGTCTTCCTTGACTGAACAGCAACAAGGTAAGAATACAGCAATAAATCATTGTGACGACAGGGTTAAGGGAAGTTTGTTTTTCATTCCTCTGGTCACACTGGTTCTTCAGCTGAAGAAAATCCAAATGTGGGAATGAAATTAAATGACAGAATTCCATAATATTAAGAGGTTTATACTCTTCACTCCTGCACATGTTATTTTAGCTTACATAAATGGACATGCCCTGTCTCATGGCAGGTAAGGGGATGGGTCCATTATGATGTGGCAGGGGTAAACCAGCTCTGCTGTGGATGTCGCTGATTACATCGCACTCTCTTGCAGTGTGGTGCAGTGAGGATATGTCCCTTCTCCCCCTGGGCCTAAGATATGAATAAATCTGTGTGTGTATGTGGATGAATAAATTGGGAGTGTGTCGTCCTGTCTCGGCTACCCCCTTTTCTTTGGGGGAAGCAACCTAGGTATATAGACAGACAGAAATGGACATCATAGTGAAGAGATAAAGGATAAATTACCAGTCTTCTGTACTACTGTTGGTGGCATTACATCACTTAAAAGTAATACTCACGTCAGGCTTGTCATCCATGATCTGCGGGTCAATGCGGAATCCATCGTGCACCCAGGATCCGATGACCATGGTGCAGTTGTGCTTGTCATGTGGCCAGTAGGTGAGATCCATGACACATGTGCCCCTCATGGGGATGGCCGGCACAAATAACACTCGCCCATCATGGAATACTATCACCAGGGTGTCTCCATAGCTTGATTCTTTGCCTACACTTGCACTGGGAGGGAGATAATCATATATAAGTACAGTATTGCACTGGGAAGGAGATAATCAGGTATATGTATTGCACTGGGAGGGAGATAATCAGGTATAAGTACTGCACTGGGAAGGAGATAATCAGGTATATGTATTGCACTGGGGAGGAGATAATCAGATATATGTATTGCACTGGGGAGGAGATAATCAGATATATGTATTGCACTGGGGAGGAGATAATCAGATATATGTATTGCACTGGGGAGGAGATAATCAGATATGTATTGCACTGGGAAGGAGATAATCAGGTATAAGTACTGCACTGGCCAGGAGATAACCAGATATAAGGACTATACTGGGGAGGAGATAATCGGATAACAGTACACAGATGGATAAACACTGGGAGGGAGGGAAATGGGAAGGAGGGGGGGGGGGGTTCTGTATGAAAGACCGGTAGTGAGGTACTATGAATGAACTGGTGTGGGGTCTAAAACCAAGTAAATGAGCTTGCACATTTGTATGCAGAAAATTTAACCACATTTACACAATCAAGTCCAGGCAGTAACTACTACACATACTGTATATACTGATATGTCTTTCTACACAAATAAAATCTATTCCCTTGGGTAGGTGGGACTCATAAGCCTTTAATGATATTGCTATAACTGGCCTCAGCGGCAGGAAAGCTCTGATTTCAAACAATGCTCCAGGAAGAGTTGATAGTATGGGGATATGACTTGCTTGCGAAAATAATATGTTGGTGGCACAATCATGGTACTGACGCTATACGCCACACAACATTATTGTTCTGTGCAATTAACAGCTTATGAAAAAAAATAAAAAATAACAATAAAATTAAAATTAAAAGGGGGGGGGGTTGCTTATATGACCCAAGCCTTCAAAAACATATAGTGTACTGTATATGTTGGGGGTTAACATCTTTTCCACATAGCAAGGTCAACAAAGTGAATCTGACCTTGACTGACCTGTTATAGATGCCAAAGTCAGGCTTCCATATGACTTCATTAGGGAATGTCAGCTTGGTGATCTCATTATGGTCCTCGGGCCTCCAGGTCAACCTTGGGTCATACCATTCCTGCCACAGGGAGGGACTTCAGTCAGAATAATTTTTCATCACCATCCAGATCCCACTTTCCCACTTCAAAAACATAAGATGCAGTGAGGTAGTACAGGTATCCACAAACAAGGAAAAATAAATTACACAGCAATAATTAATTCTCATCATTATGTGAGCAAAAACCTCAACAATTCCTTGCACTTAAACCCTACTGGACAATATTAGTTTGAGGACCCTAACCCACTAGACAACCTGGCATCCATCTGTTGATTATGAGGTTACCAACCAGCATAGTAAATGGTTTCCTGGGTTATAGGACACCAACAAGCTTGTCACTCAGTGCAGAGTCCCCTGAAGGCAGCACTATGAGTAAGTGGATGGTGAATGCCCTTCAATAATAATAATAATAATAATAATAATAATAATAATTATAATAATAATAATAATAATAATAATCATCATCATCATCATCATCTGCGCCTCCTTTCCCACCCTAGGGCAGGGTGAGGAGTAGCATTGTCCAGACAGCCCAAGTCTGCCCACTCCAATGGGCCACGCTTCCATTCACTCATCATTCAAGTCCCCGGAATCCTGGCTCTAGCTAATATCAGTAATAATAATAATAATAATAATAATAATAATAAACTCCATCTCTTAGTGGGAGTTAGGAGTGGTATGACAAAAAGGATAAATAAATAACACAAGCTGAGTGAATAACAAAACTGAATTTTTCATCCTCACCAACACATAACATGTTTGAATTATCACGGCTGATCAAACCCGGTACACACACACACACACACACACACACACAAAAGGGGGGGGGGCAAACAATTATGATTGAGAGTATTTTTATCCTCATCCAGCCCTTGGGTGGGAAAGGAGGTCCGGATGATGATGATTATTTTTAACAAGCATATGGATGAATACACTGATTACTGAAACCTGCAGTGGTAAAAATGTTATTCCTGTTCATGTGGTGGTGGTGACATCACAGCATACACATGGCTTTCTTTACACGATTCAATTACACATAACAACATCATGTGTCTTTCCATAATATTATGTATGAAAACTCAAAATATACACAGCCTAAATACTTACTTTTTAATACATTTACATCCCACTGGTAATGGAGAGGAAGGCCTTCATGTGGGGACACTAGTTGACTCAAATGCCTGGTTATACAAATGTTCCTCAGTCCCCCCACCCCGCCCCACGAGAAGGATGGTGGACTGCAAGAGAAGGGCAACTTCAACCTGCATTCCACTTACTTCATGGGTCAGATAAGCCTGGGTCCACAACAACAGCAACACCCCATTACCACTGAGAGTTTGGTTGTGACGATGATGATAAGGCCTACTGCCTTTGATGTCTGGGATAACAGTTCTTTACATTCCTGAACTGGTTAAAACTTAACAACATCTTGCTGAACCTCGGAAACATTTAAGTAAAAGAATTAATGAATGGGCTGGACACCCTGCGGGATCAACAACAGTACGATATGTACCCTAATATGGTACCAAGCATATTACCACGCCTGAGGTGTATATAAAAAAAAGTCCTGACTGGTGCATTCTAGCCACTGGGAATAGTGTCAAATAATTTCTATATCTACATCAGAGACTTACATTGACCATCCAGGCATCAGCAACCAGTGACTGCTCATCCTGTGCCTGAAAAAGAAAGGGTTCCTGAGTGGGGCTGACCTGCATATTTATATAACAACTGTTGTCCTGACTTAACACAGGCTTCTTCATTTTGCAAATTGCAAGTACTGTACCTGTATACTACTTAACCTTTAATCTGATCAACCAACAATTCTGCTGTTGTTGCTTAACTCGTCTGTTTGGTCAAGCAGACCCATCAAACATGGGTACATTGCTTCCGTGAGGACGTCCCACAGGCACAGACAATACATTACAAACCAAAATAATTACTGAGATCCACATTCTCAATGTTGATCAATAACTTCATTAAGATTCACATCACTGGCAAATAAACCTTGTGTATCATCTATTCGTCCTACACTGAACATGGCTTTGATCACTTCACTACCTAATGGAGATGCAGCACCGATATAGCCAGGATTTAGTGACCAGTTACACACAAGTCTCTCATCTCCCTCCCTATGCCCCCAAAGGAGAAAGGTGGACTGCAACAGAACAGCTGCCACAATTTCAGTATGTTCCCCCCCTCCTCATATTAACAATGAATGGTAATGTGAAATCAACATACCATCCAGTGTAATGATGAGGTTGATAGAGAATGTTTCCAATCCTTACACAATGAGGTACTATAGCAAGTTCAACTGATGGTGATCTGAATACAATAAAGACAATATGGTACTGAAAGGGTATGGTATGCATTACTGTGAATACCTTCATGATCAGCATTATCTGTTCCATCTCACCTCTTCCTTTCATACGATACCTCGATGTTTCCAGATCCTTCCTCTCCTCCTGACATTCTCCCTCTTCCACTTACTGACCCTTCTCTATTTGCAAGTCTCTCTGCTATCATTCACACCCTCTCCAGCTACACCCATCTCTGCCCACTGATACACCTCTCATCACAATACTGTGCGCAACTCTTTTTGTCCCTGCCAATTTACTTACGGTATCTATTCTCCCTACTATGCTACTCTCACCCACTCTCCTTCCCCATCCACACACTCTCTACACAACTGCACACTTCCCTTCCCTTCCTGACAACACCCACACATCCTCTTTTGCCTCGTACATAATAATACCCTCCTCTAGGTGGCTACATACCCTTCCCTACACCTCACCTACCAACAACTACAATCTTCAACCTACATCCTTGCCTAATTATACTCATACTCTCCCCCACACTTTTACATAACAATACCCTCCTCCATATAGCTACACACATCTACCAACACCTTCCCTACTTATCTACAGCTACACTCTTCATCCCTTCCCTACACCCTTACCTAACTACAATCACACCCATTCACATCCTACACAGTGTGCATTGTGGTATACTGTACTATTGTGCCTGATGGTGATCAACTTGATAACCATCTCAGGCACAGGGAAAGGGAGGCTGTGCTTGTTGTAAAGCGTTCCCTCTTTTTTCACTCACCTCTAAAATGCCTTATGAGAAAAATAAACCCCAATTAACTCTCAGAGGTACACCTTTATGTGCCCAATCTGGCTGGGAAACATTAACTCACTCTGTCACCACGAACTATATGTGGATTCCTGAATTCCAAGGAACAATTTGACATGCCAGTGTGTATAGTCACCTTAAGACTCCACTACACAGAGTGAGTGGACTGCGGGTGCTCCAGCTTACCATACCATACCCACCCACACTCCATACAGTGTGCATCCAGACATACCATTGTGAAGTGTTTGAGGGTGATCCTGAACTTGACCACAGTGGCGTCTGGCATGGGGAAGGGCAGGACGTGTTTGTCATAGCCATCCAGTAGTTGTTGTCGCAAGTCCTCCTCCACTCCCAATACCAAACTGGAGCTGCCACCACTGCCAACACCACTATAGTTGCCACTCTTGGTGCCAACATCATTACACTCACCTGTAACATAACAGTAACAATCATAATAATGTAATAACAATAATAATAATAAAAACAACAAATATATAGTAATACTCAACATCAGCAAAATGCCTAACAGGAAACAAGTAAAATAAATAAAAATAAAAAATAAATCGGAGAGCTTCCAACACAGGGAAGTTCCACGAAGGCGTACTGGTGCCTAACTTTTCACAAGCTTTGAGATGGAGTTAAAAAGTAAGATCAAAGAGCTAAACATAGTGTGTGTGTGTGTGTGTGTGTGTGTGAGAGAGAGAGAGAGAGAGAGAGAGAGAGAGAGAGAGAGAGAGATGCTATAAAGGTACTACATGAGCCCATAAGGATGCATTTTGTTTTTCTATTCAAAGAGAAGCCAGTCAATTTTATTCTGCTGAGAAAGGTCCCGAGAGTTTGACAGTCGATACAACGCTGCATAAATATTAGCTTAATGTTTTTTCTTATAAACTACTCCTTTAAATCTCCATGCTATAATATACATAAGTATGGTATATCATTCCCAGTAGCATTGAATAATTTTGTACACCCCAGGAATCCTTTCATTTAAAAATAAAAATCTTCAATGAAATCTATTCCTCTAATTGCAGAACATTATGTAGCTACCTAATTATAGTGATTATTCAGATTTATACTAGTACTGTATATTATAAAAATTCTTCTGAGTGTTATAATACAAATGAATCAACCACTGACGTTCTTTCAATCCTTTGGCTTCAATCCTCTGGCTGTCGGTGTGAAATGTTGGTCTAAGTTAGCCAACCTTACCCTCCTGAAACCTATTTCAACTGCCAGGTAAAGCCAAAGGACCAAATAAGTATGGTTCTCATGTTTTGAAAAGGTTCCATTAAGCTTGGTTGATGTAATAACCACTTTTTGAGGGTGAATAATGAGGCTCTACTGTTCAAATCAATCAATCAATTGCCAAACGCCATAATCCCGTAAGGGGTGGCCATTGACTTTGAGTTATTTGTTTTACGGGGAGGGGCACTAACCCTCCACCAACCCACTTGTTGACACGCAGGAAGCACGTATGGTTTGGTTATATGGTTACCACCCAGCGTTGTAAATGGTTTCTTGGCTTACAGGAAACCATTTGGCTTGTCACTCAATGTAAAGCCACCTGTAAAGGAAAGAAAAGCAATAAGAAGTGACAGGAAAGATGGGAGAAATAGGAAGAGAGGAGGGCAGCCACAGAAAAATAAATAAATAAATAAAGGCTGAGGAAGAAGTAGGCAGTTACTAATGTCAAAATTATAATTCCATAGCCTTTTAAAATCTAGGCCATTCCTTTGATGGAGTACAGTTAACTCTCAAATATCTGTCATCACAATATCAGGTGCTGTTGGCTTGGCTCTATTAAATCAACATCCAAAGAAATTATGCAATACCCAGCGCTGAGGCGTATCAACCAGCTCATAAGAAGTAGCCAACCAGCTCTTTATTACTGTACTGCATTTAATGCTTAGTTTTCATCTTTTACCGATGGGAATGTTTGTAGGCTAGAGGGTTGACACAGTAACACATCTGGCTTGACACCAAACGTTGAGCCAATGAGGGGTACTATGTAATATCCAGTGTTTTACTTTATTTGTTGTAGGGGTTGGCTGAATTACACCAGATAATTGTGAGTTTACTGTAATCAGCTACAGGCAATACAGTATTTCATGAAGAGTACATGAGGAACGTCTACATTTCTACCAGAAGATACTGAACAAGGAAAATCATTCAGCCTGCAGCCTCCCTGACTAAACACTTTTCAGGCTATTTCAAAAAATAATAATACCAATAATACAACCTTCACAGTGAGCCTCAATGGTGAGCCTCACTTCATGCAAGCCAATATATATGCAAAAACCTCCCTACTCATATCAGTGGTGGATAATTATGCACATTTATTAACTCACAACCTTGACGCCCGAGTAAATTCAAGCGGAAACAATTCCAATGGGTTGATTTTTTTAAAATTAATTTTTCATATTGTATACTATGGCAATTTGACATCTTACCTCTCCTTCGTACTCTCCAAATTCATCTCATGTAAACTGTGGGAAAATAATGATAATTATGATGGCGATGATGATGATGTGGTGGGTGTTGATGATAATGGGTGGTAAATGTGGTGATGCTGATGATGCTGTTGATGATGGAGATGCTGATGGGTGATGATGATAAAGGAATGTCGGTGGCCATGATGATGATGCTGACGATAAAGGTGGTGGTGATGAAAACAGCCGCATAAGGTCTGGCCACTGGGGTACACATCAAGCACTACAACAAATCCCGTACTTGCCTGAACCAACCAGCGTTAAAAACCCGACAGGATAATCGTAAAAATGCCTCTTGAGTGCTTTCTGCAGCCACAAAAATGTTCACACCATCACACGGGTTTCACAGCGATAAACAAAGCTTGGTTGGCTAGATTTTGGTGCTGAGAGATAAATAAAGGAACAAGAGACGCCAACTGTTCTAACACGCGACGACGCCAACCACGGACCATTCAAATATCCATTAAGTCTTACAAAATAAATGTCAAGTGTTTTGTACCACTCATTCTTTGTGTAAATTTCCTTTAAATCCTACAATCAAACTTAAAATAAATGTCCTGAAAACTTATTGTCGGGTTTTATATCAATCATACATACACGTAAAATTTTAACTTGACAGTCAAAAATACATCCTCCAAGCTGAATGTCAAGCGTTTCGTACCATTCACTGTATAAACATAAATCACCATAAAAGTCACCAATCAGAAATCAAATGATATACACACATGGCAACGAACACCACTTGCTTGAGACAAACCATACATTTACATGCGAATGCTATCGTACTCAGCCTGTCACAAGTGAAGCATTTTCCCGCACAGGAGTAAATTTAAACACAGATATGCATACATCAGCCTCAAATTGGACAGACATATATCCCAATAGTGGCCAACAGGCATCATAATCCTAATACAGACCCCTAACAGACAAATACGGGCATATCCACATGACGTCACGCGAGGTAATCATCCTTTATGGAGGGAGAGGGAGGGAGAATCGCGGGAGATGGCATGGCTCCGTATTTATTAACTCTCCTAAGCTAAGCCGATCTTCACAAACTTACCATTTCCTCTCGTAACTCAGGATAAAAGTATTTACAGCAGGTCTGTATTTATTAACTCACCTAGGCTTGCGTTAGCCTTCACTCTTTAGCCTACAGCGTCCAAATACTTCACGATCAACTGAGTAAATATTAACGTAAAACAAAAACAAAACGATATGTGATAACTGCTATGGAGACCAGTATGTCCGATAAACTGTTTAGAATTATTATAATTTCGACCCAAGAAGTCCTCGCGATTGTAAAGGGAGATGTGGGGGGAGGGAGGGAGGATGGGGAAGGGTGAAGGAGGGAGAGGGTGGCGAAGCAAGGGTGTTAAGAGCACAAAAGGAACGCCATTAACACTACATGTCCCCTAATGCAGCTCTACGACCGCGATGTTCTCTCTCTCTCTCTCTCTCTCTCTCTCAGTAAACAGGAGAGGATGGGTGCGGACTAATCAGTGTGGTTTTGAGATTTTGTGGCACCTCTTCCTGAGCGATTTACTCACACTGGAGACTTCGTAACACCATTTTCTTAGCGACTTATTATCCGTTTAGTACCAATTTTTCATCAGTAATATACAACAGGATACCGAGATGCAAGAGTGGGAATAAATCAGTGAGATATATGTGTCACGAAGTCTCCAGAGCCACTCAGAAAATGACTTGTGACAGGGGTGAATTGTGGAGGGAAAGGCTGTGCAGAATAAATCAGTATGGAAGAAGTGTTACGGAGTCTCCAATGCCACTCAGAATATAACTTGACAGCGGTAAATTGTGGAGGGAAAGGCGGGATCCTATAATAGCCGGGTGAAGCAATATGGCGGCGACCACGGCACACACCCCGCCATTATCACCTGACGCGGGCGACGGTTGATGTGATTTGATTTTTTTTTTTATTACGATAATCCCTATTTTTCTTAGCGTAAATTGACTTCTACCCACTTAACTATCTTCAGACTAAATGGATTACCATGTTATCTACCTCACAACTGCACGCTACGTACTTTCTGTATGTTCTTCAAACGTTTTACCACTTCAGTATAAGGACGGGTTTTCAGCAGTCAGTTCGTGCTATCTCCAGACTGTAAAATTCATATTAGGGATGGCTAATGAAGTGAAATACGCATTCTACAAAACCTTTTCCAGTCTCAAGTGACCGATAGCAAGAACAAAAGCATCGTTCAGGGCAGCGTACGAAACAATATGAGCAAAAAAACACTGGTCAACCCTCTAACATGACAAGTGATAAAGTGTGCTTGACCACTGATTGCGGGGTATCGGATTACGGATTTAACAGTGATAACGGAGACACTGGCTGCCTCCTTGCCCACTGACACCTCCACGTTTAGTCTTATCCATAGCAATTCTACCCGACATATTACCAACGTCGCTCACACTCTAGATTTATTGCTAGTTTCAAATCTGAGCACCCGTCTACGGATTTATGACCAACTTTAATTTTCTGGCTTACACTCAACAAATTTATGCCCACTGCAATTCTCTCTCTCTCTCTCTCTCTCTCCACACCTGCACCACCACCCACCCCATCCCATACCAACACAAGCTGCATTCATTTCTACCAGCACAAACACTGCATGTGAAGGATGACGGGAGACATGAATATTTCTCTCTCTCTCTCTCTCTCTCTGTCCACACACAACTGTCTTGACAAACACTGCATATGAGGGAAGGGGAAGGTAGACCCCTCTCCCCCTCTCTCTCAGTGGGGGTTTCGGGACGTGAATCTGAGGATGAAGTAACTTGGCAGAAACGTAACGGCGAAGGTAACAACGATAACCAATTGGGCGGGATGAGGCTCAATTGCCGGCCAAGGAGAGCACGCATGTGTAGACTCGCTGTGTGTGTGTGTGTGTGTGTGTGTGTGTGTGTGTGTGTGAGAGAGAGAGAGAGAGAAACAAACACACCTGCACCACCACTCATTCCACATACTTAAAAACACAAACACAACGTCAACCTAACACCCGCTCCCTCATCGCGAGCGCAGGTGTAATTACCAAACACCCATAAAAATTCCCTCACTTCCCCTGACAAACTAATGAGGTTATTCTTCACTGGAAAAAATATATATACGCGACAAATATACCACATCCGGCCATTACATCTGACCAATAATATGCATTTTTAGTTATTCATGTATTAACGCTGGTGCATCAAATAAAATAAATAAATAAATAAATAAATAAATAACTGCATGTATAATTAATGACAAAATTAATGACTAAAAATTGTAGACATGATGCTGATGACGATTATGCTAACAGGAATGATGATAAAAACGACTAGAATGATAATCCAAATCATATCGCCTCTGAATCGCTGGTGCTCAGTGCGAATCTGGTCGTGGTGGGCGAAGGTGTGTGCTGGTTGAGTCTTCTGTCACATGCATTCTGTCGGCTGAAATGGATGATATAGCACACACACACACACACACACACACACACACAGAAAGAGAGAGAGAGAGAAGAGAGACCTTTAACCCTCCTACTTTTTCCTCTTATTCCCGCAGACCTCCCTCCCTCCACCCACACGTTCCCTCCCTGCTCCACCTGCTTCCTCCCTTCCTCACCTCTCTTACCTGTTACAGTGTTAATGTTATTGTTACACAGACATACAGACTACAAACCTTAATACACTGTGTGACTCCTTACAGAAACAAAATAATTGGAAAGAATAGACAGATGGCTCTCCCCCACTCTCTCTCATAATCTCCCTCTCTCTCTCCCTCTCCCTCTTTCCGATCAATCTATTACTTTACCCACCAAACGGCTGTCTCTTTTCCCCCTCCCCCTCCTTAGTTTACCTTCCCACCTAACCTCCTCTCTCTCCCTCTCTCACCTACGTAGATTACCCCGGCCACCCATCCATCTCTCACTGTCACCCCTCCTACCTTCCCACTCCATCACCCTACATCCTTCCAGTCCTCCACCCTTTTTCCCACACACAGGAATTCGATTTTCATTTGTTTATTTGTGTATTTCTTCCAATCTACCTGCATGAGAGATAGATAGACAGATAGATAGAGTAATATTCCAAACCCATATACTTTCGATGCGTATGTCTAGGAACGTGGCGGGTGGACTAGGGCTATTGTGGTTTCGCGGAATGTCACTCCTCTCCAGAATTCACACGACAAAGGGAGAGAATAACGGCGAGGGTACGCACACACATACACATGTATAAGCGTATGTATATGTACGTAAAATATCAAGCATGAAAATATTGTGAACACGTTTCGTCTGGTCCCTAACAGAACTTGCTTAGTACGATGCACCTGACTATACTGGTGGTTCCATGGATCGCTGGCATGCACATTTATATAACTCTGCCGACGCCATTGCATCTTCCTGTGGATCCCTACTGGCAGGAGGAACCCAGTTAGAAGAGCACCGTATTAAAAAAATCCACTTGTCATTCCTTAGTGTACATAACTGAAACAGAACGTAGTAGTAGTAGTAGTAGTAGTAGTAGTAGTAGTATCAGCAGCGGTAATTCTACATATATACCTCAAGAGGCCCAAAATTAATCCACACTGGCTCCAATAGGAAGTTGTGGAAGCATCTCTATCACACCCATTAATACGCCACCAATAAATCACTCCAGCACAGGAAAGCAGACTTATTAGGGCTAATTAGGGAAGACACCTGTTCCCGCCCAGGAAAAAAAAAAAATCTCCAGCTTATCGTGATGTTCCTTCCCCCACCATGGCGAGGCTTAATTTCCTACGCCACAGTTTTCAATCTTACGGCCGTCTTTAAGGTGGTATGGGAGGCTTCGTAGCACTTTTTTCTTAGCGATTTATTTAGGGTATTAATGATTCTCCTGTATTTTTAGTTTTTAGTATCATCGTGGTCTGCATCAGTAACATACACGAGGATAATGAAGCCTAATGTGCAAAATAAGCCGTAGCACCTCTTCTTTAGCGACTTGATATTACAGGTTATCATTCTCTTGCACGTTATTTACTTTTAATATTGCAGCAGTTTGCATCAATAAAACAGGATACTGATGTGTAAATTGGAGAGTAAATTCGCTAAGAAAGGTGTGTTAAAAACTCCAACACGTTAAGAAATGAGCTACACGATTTTTACTCTAACGACCTGAAATTACCCCACCTCTCCGTGTTACATGATGAGCTGAGAAATTAACACTAAAATATGGTGCTATGGTGCGTTTAATTTCACCTAATACAGATCCCTAACCCCATATAGCTCTGTTGATGGCCGTGTGTGGTCAGACGAAAGGAAAACATGAATAATAACCAAGGAGGCTCATTCCTACCCCATAACTAAGGCCCGATGAATTTCATGGAACCACGACTAAGTATTAACGTTGACAGCAGACCAGTTCCCTCACGTGAAAATAAACCAACTATAGTCACAATTCAGCGCAATGGAGAGGATGTAGAGCCACAGCATTATCGTCTTCCACTGAGCTGCGTGAAATAAGCTACAACAGTATGAAAATCAAGGCCGTGTTAAGGAAGAAGTATGGTCTGGTGCGTCTGGCCACTATTGTGTCGAAATCAACAACACAATCCTCCTTTCCACACTGAATAATCCACTCACTCAGGGGTGAACAGGCAAAAAAGTGAAACACAGGGATAAAAAAGAAATTAAAAAACTAAAAGACGCCGTTCCAACTTGTCCCCCACCCCGCCTTGGAACTGGTTTTTGTGGCGGAGGGATACACGCACGGAGGGAGGGGAGGGGGATAAGGCGCCAAGACATGGGCGCGTATTCTCATTCTGGTCATCTCAAGACTTCATAATAGTTCTTTCACCTTCACTTGACTCAGAGGTTCGTATTTTTAAAGTTTATTTCACAAACTAATTTTAGTGGCGGGGGGGATACGTCTAAATGAGCTGGTATGGAAGTGCTACGGAGTCTCCTTAACCGACGTGCATCAAATCTTTCTGACGCCTTCTCTCTCTCTCTTAAAGTGGTCCCATAATACACACTTGCCATCATCGTCAACACGACTCGAAACTGCACACAACAAAGTGACTAAGGTGAAAATCGTGATACCTCTGATAACGGCGCGTTAAATGAGCGACCATAATAGGACTTCCTGTTTTTGTTGACATCGCATATACAAGCGACACCGAGTCTGAGGAGCCTTCGTATCATATCTTCCTTAGCGATTTATTACACAGGATATACAAAAAACGAACCAGAGGAGGCTTTGTAGCGTCTCTTACCTGGTGATTTAACAACGATCTCTTGTGCTATTTACATCCTTTAAGTACGGCTACAGGTATATATTATCTAGTCTGCATTAACAGTATGTAAAGAACAGTGAGGTGTACTGAGGAATAAATCGCTGAGAAAGAAGTGTGACGAAATCTCCAAGGCCACTTAAAAATACAACTCCCAGCGTCATTCACCCGTCAGCTTTTCCCCTCCCCTACCACAAACCCATATAAGCTACGAAATGGGCAAAAAACAGGTGAAAAAGGTGCCAGGTGTTGCCTACTCATTTTCTCTTATTCTTGACCCATCATAAACCACCGGGGCCTTTGATGACGCGAGCAGGAAAAAAAAAACCCTGCAAAACTATAAAAACTTGCTGGTCCGGTGTGTTTGACGGTCCGCAAAAGGGAAGAGGCATGACAAACAGGCCGATTATAGCTACGGGTAATGACTTCTTTATTGCACGGAAGAGTACTTTAGTTATCCCAGCATCATAGAAAACGGTTGTTCTTGTAATCACGCTATAAACTGGTGTGAAGCATTTGTCTGTGTATATCCGAGGACAACTGGTACAAGTTAATATATCAAGCTGCTCGTGCTTTCACACTAAATCATATGTAGGCTGTATGTATCTAAACTGTAACCTTTGTATGCGGTATATGCCAACTGTATACAATATAGAGATGATCCACACCTGCCTGCATCCATTTACACGCGATAGGAACTGATGCGGGTTAATCTCCAAAGGATTTAATGATAATAAGAATAAAAAGTCTCTCTAATGGATCCCATCCAACCCACTAATGACGATTTCAAAAGGTAACATGGGACTATGGTACATTAATCTGACTATGGTATGGGAAAGGCCAAGGGCTAATTCACGCAGGAGAAATATACGAACGCAGACATCTCAATCTTTCCCCTAACTGACCCCACACAGATTTTAACTTCCATTAGGTCTCAAAAGGATAAGGCATTTAGAATATTTTAGTGTGCCTCTACAAGGAGCAAGAATGGCGGCAGGTTAATCTACGCTGGATGTATATAAAAACACAGACATCTCCATCTACCCTAAACGGACCCCGCCCAAACCTACAGTACTCTCATATCACGCGTTCAAATTTAAAAGTTTTGGCGGGTGCACAGTGGGAGCGATGGCAGGCAGATACTAAAAAAAAAGGCGATATATATACTGAGTGTCCGGGAAGGAAAGGGAATAACTTAGGCAAATCATGTGGAAATTTTGAGTATTTTTAAGTACTAATGACTAAATCAACATAGGTGTAAATCTCAACCTTTATCAAGCTATAATTACTGATGACCGTATGAGGGAAAATGGTCTGCCTCATAATTCACCAATGTTGTCAATATCTGTAACTCCATATGGCTGAGAACAGGACCCATTTTGAAAGAGCTTTTTCTTGTTTTTTTTTTTTTCTTACAATTTTTTCATCCATCATTTCCCAAAGCTATGCCGTTCTCTCTCGGGACACTGCGGGTAATTGTGTGTGTGTGTGTGTGTGTGTGTGTGTGTGTGTGTGTGCATCAGCCACCAACCAGCAGCATTAGTTTTATAGTCAAGACAAGCGTACCATTTTTTTTAACCACCTCCAGTAGCTTTCATTAACTCGTACAGACAGAGACAGACGATGCTTAACAGGTTCTCAGTATCGTGTTATCTTAATCACACATCGTAATCGGATGCTCTGACTACTGTACGCTAGGATTAGAAGTTCATCTGTTCTCCATAATGCCAGGGTTTGAAGGTACTGTGCAGCTGATGAGAAAAAAGTCATTATCAGTAACGGGAGAGGATAAACGGCTTTCCTGATTACGATATGATAAAATAATAATAATAATAATAATAATAATAATAATAATAATAATAATAATGTATAACTAGTCCAAGCCTGGGAAAGTATAAACTCTCTCTCTTCTGCTCTTTTTTTTTCTTTTTTTTTCCTCTAAGTACAAAATTCTCTTCCTTCTCTCGTGTCTATCTTCCCCCCTCCTCTCTCTCTCTCTTCTTTACCCCCCTCTCTCAGTACAAAACTATCTTGTCTCATCTCCCCTCGTTTCTTTCTTCCCCCCCCCCCTCTCTCTCTCACACACACACACACACACACACACACACACACACACTTGGTGGTGGTGAAGCTCAAGGTTGGATTTGTAAACAATGAATTGCGTGTTTCCAGCCTACAGGGCGAAGGAGGCTTACGATATACAAAAATAGTTACAGCAGACAGACGGACAGACAGACATACGGTAGACAGACACAGACAGACATAAACACAGATACGGTAGATATATAGATAGGATAGACAGGCAGATAGATAGACAGATAGATAGACAGACAGAAGATAACGTTCACTAGACACACATAGTTATACACCTTTACATATAATTATAAATATTTACAAAAATAAGATGCAAATCAGGTACATATATAAAAGGTAAAAGGAAAGCAAAGGTGGAGGGAGAGAGTGAGCCAGCCTGGGTATTAACAGCCAGAAAGTGAGAAAATGAAAGCAAGGGCAGCGAAACGAGTGAGACAGCTTTAATGAGTAAGAAAGTTTGAGTGAGGAAAGTTAGAGTGGAGGTCCAAAACTCAGGCCTGGAGGGGCTGAGAGAGAGAGAGAGAGAGAGAGAGAGAGAGAGAGAGAGAGAGAGAGAGACTTAAAAATGTCATACTTTCACTTACAATTGGGTGATGACTTCATACCAAAGACACTGACACCACTAAAAGGAAGAGAGAGAGAGAGAGAGAGAGAGAGAGGGGGAGGGGGGGAAGAAAGATGTTCAGAGGGAATAAAGTAAGATATGAGGAGAGAGAGAGGGAGAGAAAATGTTAGGACAGAGGAAATAAAATGAGATACTGAGGACTAATGGGGAAAATATTGAGTGTGTGTGTGTGTGTGTGTGTGTGAGAGAGAGAGAGAGAGAGAGAGAGAGAGAGAGAGAGAGAGAGAGAGAGACTGAGAGAAACTAGGAAGGAAGAGTGAGAAAAATGATAAAATCAGAAAAACAAAACTTACCATTGCAAGCTAACAACACCACATATACAGCAATCACACGAAAGAGACAGAGGAAAGAAAAGAAGAAAGAGCAGAGAAAGGAGAAAGAAAGAAAGTGAGAGAATGAGAGAAACAGGGAGAAAATGCGAGAGAAAAACTGTGCAAATAAGTAAAACATCAACTTACCATTACGGGCCAACAGCAGCACACACATGGCCACAACCACCATCAACTTCCACACCCACGCCTCGTTTCTTGCCATTATGCTGGGGTTGTGGCGGGTTGTACGAGGTTGTGTTGAGGTTGTAGACGATTGTAGAGGACTGGGAGGCTTGTAGATGATTGTGCGTGGCTCTGAAGGGTTGTAGTGGGTTTGTAGATTGTGTTGAGGCTGTGGAAGAATGTAAGGGGATGTGGAAAATGCTACCTGGGTGATTGTTGGGGGCTGTAGATGATTGTGTTGAGGTTGCGGGGGGTTGTGCGTGGTCGAGGACGATTGTAGAGGCTTGTAGAAGAGTGTGTTGAGGTTGTCTGGGGTTGTGATGCTCTGAAAGGGATATGAGAGGCTGGGAAAACTGCACTTGGGTGATTGTCGGAGGTTGTAGAGAGTGCTGAGGTTGAGTCTGTGGGGTTGTGAAGGGTTGGAGGGACTGTGGAAGGTTGTATTAGAGTCCTCTGGGGTTGTATGAAAATATGATGGGTTGTGGGAGTTGCAGGAGGTTGTGGAAGACAGCAAAGGGGTTAGATGAAGTTGTGAATGCTATGGAAAGCCGTGGAGTATTACAGATGACTATTATTACTATTATTAGACGAACAAATTACTATCTCAAGCCGAAAATAAATAATGTCTCTACTTTCTATTACTAAGGACTGTCTAGGTATCCAGCGTAAGGTTAGGTTACATTAGATTACGTTAGGGTAGGGCAAGCTTCAACTCTCTCACGGTCGGGGTAACTCTAGCATTTTACTCCTGAAAGAGAGTATACGGGTTGTTAAATTTCCCCCAGGGTTGTGGTAGAGGTGGTGGGTTGTTGAGGGAAGTGTGAAAAGCCGATAGGGAGTGTAAGTTGCTGGAAGCGCTTTGGCGAGGTTAATGCAGTTTATTGGTCCACTATTTATCGCCTAGCAGCTTGTGTGTGTGTGTGTGTGTGTGTGTGTGTGTGTGTTTCTTACCTAGTTATTCTTCAGGATTAAGCCAGGATCGTGGTCTCTCTCTCTCTCTCTCCCTCCCAAACTTTTTACAGGTATGAGTCAGGCTCGTTATGTCTAAGTGTATGAGCGTGTGTGTGTGTGACTATAGTCTGTTGTAGTGTTGCTTCTGCAGTGTTTGCGTTGCCTTCAGGTGTTCAGTGGAGAATTTCATAGCACACTGAATCGCGTATAGCAAACGTGGCGAAGTGCATTGACTACGAAGCGTTTAATAACGGCCTTATGTAACGATGTGAGGGTAGCGAAAAGTCACTAAGTAGCGTTCAGTGGCGGACCTGTGTAGCGAAAAGCAGCGAAAAAGTAGCAAAGGACTCCCTACGTATTGAGTTTAACGGTGGCCTTGTGTAGTGAAAAGTAGCGAAAAGTAACGAAGAGAACTCACTAGGCAGCGTTCAGTAGTGGAGAGTAACTGAGCAAAAAGAGTCTGGAATTGCAAACGTTCAGTATGGAATGTTGCAGGAGTATCCCCACACACTCGTTGAACAGGTCTTGCAACTTTAAAATGCACTTGTAAGCCGAGAGAGATATATATTTTTGAGGGAGCAATTCACAGCCTGCCTCGTCGATCTCGCCTGTATTTTTACGGGGATGGGTGAAGGGGTGTGAGGTGTGGCTGGTGTGAGTGTGGTGTGGCTGGGTGTGATGTGGTGTGGTGTGATGCTGTGAGGTATGATTGTGCGGTGCAAGGAGGATGCATGAGATGTGATCGTGCTGTGGTGTGGCTGGCTGTGGTGTGTCTGTAAGGATGTGATGTGGAGAATGAAGTAGCTAAGATGTGAGGTTAAGTGGGGTATTTTTTGACTGTGAGACGTGAGGTATAGTCTAGTTAACGTGTGAAGTGTGTGAAGTAAGATATTTATTAAAGTGTATAAGTGAGGATGAGGTGGGTGTTTAAGATATATGATGATATGGGGGTAAGTATGAGGTGTACTGGAAAGGGAAACTGAAAAGAGTTGGTGTACTGGTGCTGTGGTGTAGGTGTGGTGTGGATAGCTAGGGTGCAAGGCGCGGTGGCATGGTGTGGGTGTGCCAGTGGTGTGGTGGTTGCATCCTCCACACACCACCTGAGGGAGAAAAACAGTATCATTACCCATCACACCAACAGACAGGGAAAAAATAGAGGTGCAGCCAGTTTCAGTTAACCCGCATAATCTCACAGAATTAACACAGAAAGTTATTCATCCCCGCCGTACATTATCCTGACCATAATTCCTACCTTAGAGACAGGGTGAGGCAGGACAAAGAAATAAATAACTAGCTATATTATACTGTATATACAACCATTATGTACCAATATAAATAAGTAAATAAACACAAATAATACCCGTTTAAAAAAAACAAAAGGTCCCTGCCAGAAGTCACCTAAGCAAGTGCGATCCAAAATACGAGTAGCTAAATAAAAAGATGAATAAATAAATAAATAATACTGCTCTGACATAGAAAAGGTCCCTGTCAGAAATCATATAGCCTATTGTTATATGCAGTTGGTAGTAGAGGCCATAACTTCACCCAAATCTCAGCAATTCTTAAAGAGTGTCACAGTTCCACCTCCATCCCGTGCAATAACGTGAGGTCTTTTTGAAGTTTATCATCACGGCCGCCAGACGATTATTCTGGGGGATGATTTTATTCAGGTTGGGAGAGTAACCTGATGGTGAAGGGGATAATGGGGTAGTATCCCAACACCTTCAACCCCGTGGCCTGAAATATTTGTCCTAAGCTGAATAACACCGTAGATACCAGGAATGAAGTGAAAACGGCCTCACTAAAGGTACTAGGAACTATGGAGGCAACCTTCCTTTATTTTATTTATTCATTTTCTCCCCCCCCCTCTCTCTCTCTCTTTCTCTCGGCTTGAAGCATCCTGTACCCTTATTCACAGGAAGAATTACAGTATTCTTAAATCATCCAAATCTCTCTCCCTCATCCTAAAGTAAATAAGAGATCACCAGCAAATTTCCAACATGATCCCAGAGTTTCTCATTAATTCAGTGGACGGAGAGACAGGCAGACAGAGAGACAAACAGGCAGACAGAGTTGAAACCTAAACCACCTCCATCTTTGGCGTAGGAGGTGATGGGACTGATAAAACCACAGCATAAATAATAAGCGAATCCTGCTCACAATTCAAAGTACTGGGAACATGTAACATAAACTTGGTAGTGTGCGATGTGGCAGATGTGAAACGTGGGTGAGCCCTGAGTGATGTGTCGCTGGCTTAAACTTAACAACGTCGTCTGGTGGCTGTGTGTGTGTGTGTGTGTGTGTGTGTGTGAGAGAGAGAGAGAGAGAGAGAGAATCATCACACCCCATTTACATATCATTTTTAACCCCTTCACTATGCCAGGTCTCCCTAAACACATTCCTCTGTAGCTGGAGTAAAATCAATCAGAGTGGGTGTTACGAGGGCACAGCAACACCGCGTCCGAAATTTGACCTTGACCTGTGACCTTGATTTTTGATCCATCTACACCGGAACCGAATAACTTGCCCCAGTCCTCACCCACAATGTACGTGAGAATATTGATGTAAACTAGATTAGGAATTCGCGAGATAAAGCAGCATCTTCACCTTCAGACACTGACCCAGGACCATTAACATTGACCTCTGACCTACACACACACACACACACACACACACACACACACACAAGGCAAGTGCTAATTCTGATCACAGTCGGACCAGACATTGACGGGATACTGTTAACAAAGGTACACACATAAAGTTACGTACATGGGCACTAACTCAACCACAAGATATAGCCTTCAGGGTCGCGAAGAAAGCGTCATCACAGTGAAAGGGCGGGGAAGAGAAACTAGATTGTAAACAGACATAGGCGAGCCATTTTCTTTTTATAGGGAAGAAAGAACCAAAGGCCACCCAGCAAGACTGTTTCCTCCAAGAAATATATCACGCTACACTAACGCATCTGTCACCCACCACACCACTAAAAAAACACGGTATGTTTGATTTGCATGGCCTTAATGCAAACGTATATCTTCGTAATGCTTAGGACCAGCCAGCCAAACACACGAGTTAATGATTCCACAAGCTGGGTTGATGACAGAAGAACAATACACCAAGTACTTTATTTTTTACCCTGTTTACAATACTGTGTCGAGTTAGGAGTGATGTGTATGTGTGCGTGTTGGCCAAAGTGACAGTCTAGCAAACCCAGCTGGTAGTGAGCGTTCTGCCAGACACACACACACACACACACACACACACACACACACACACACACA
Source organism: Coenobita brevimanus (assembly GCF_032717465.1). Taxonomy (NCBI): domain Eukaryota; kingdom Metazoa; phylum Arthropoda; class Malacostraca; order Decapoda; family Coenobitidae; genus Coenobita; species Coenobita brevimanus. The sequence goes on from NC_137020.1 coordinate 32,572,531, forward strand.
CACACACACACACAAACTGTTACACCCACACACACACATCCACTACTATTGTTGAGAGAAATGTCCCTCCGCCATCACTATACTGGTTCTGTGTGTGTGTGTGTGTGTGTGTGTGTGTGCGTGTGTGTGTGTCCAGGGAGAATGGTTTAGTACGCTCGTGGTGTAGGTCAACCGCCTCCACACACACACACACACACACACACACACACACACACACACACACACACACACACACACACACACACACACACACACACAGCTCAAGATAGACAGATAGATATATAACTATTTATAATATGGCTGGTATATTTATGTAACCCGTGCCAGTGTAACAGGAAAGACGGTGAGAATAACTAATGCAAACACACACACACACACACATGGACACAGTGAGAGGCAGGCAGATGGGGACAGGCGGTAGTAGCAGAGGGCAGGCAGGGTAAACACACACACACACACACACACACACACACACACACACACACACACACACACACACACACACACACACACACACACACACACACACACACACACACACAGGGACGGGGTGACAGTGTGGTGTGGTGTGGTGCGTGTGGGAGGAAGGGAAGAGACAGGCTGATAAGGTTTGCTTCCTTCCCTCTCTCACACACACGCTATTTCTCTCTCTCTCTCTCTCTCTCTCTTTCTCTCTCTCTCTCTCTCTCGCCACCTGTCCCTCTCTTCCGTGTCTCCTGTCCATCCCCGTCACCCCTAATCTCACTCTCTCACATTTTTCTCTACAACCAGTCACCTTCCCTATCTTACAAGCACTATTTCTCCTTAACGCTCCACATCTCTCGCCCTCTCTCTCTCTCTCTCTCTCTCTCTCTCTCTCGCTTCAGCAAATTTAAAGTTTTTATTAATATTGCAGTCGGTCAACTTGTCATGAAAGTTAAGTGTGTAGTCTGTGTATCAACTTTACACTCTCTCTCTCTCTCTACATTTTCATTCCACGTTCGTCTGCGAATTACCATTTGCAGTCTACCTTCATATATAAACACACATTCTCTCTCTCCCTCTGTGTATGGTATGATGTCCATGGTAACTTATTGTAGCTGTGCTTTCGACTGCGATATACTGACGGAATTTGTTGTATAATGATAGGGTTGGTTTGGGTTGGGTTTCTTGCGTGTAGCTGAGAAATAGGAAAGGGGGAGAGCTGTGTGTGTGTGTGTGTGTGTGTGTGAGAGAGAGAGAGAGAGAGAGAGAGAGAGAGAGAGAGAGAGAGAGAGAGAGAGAGAGAGAGAGAGAGGGGAGGGGGCAGGTTGGGCTTCAGTCTTCTTCGGGAAACCAACTCATCAAAATCCGATAAGGGAAAAGAGGGGGAGAGGGAGGGGGAGGGGGAGGTAGGAAGAAGCTGGAGGGGGGGAGGGGGAGGTAGGAGGAAGCTGGAGGAGGGAGGGAGGGAGAGAGGAAGATATGGCAGGAAGAAGAGAGAGGGGAAGAGGGAGAATAGGTAGGATGGAAAGAGGGGAGAGGAATAGGGGAAGAGGAGGAGGAGGAAGAAGAGAGAGGGGGAATGGGAAAGGAGGTAAGATGGAGAAGGGGAGAGGGAGAAGAGGCAGGAAGAAGAGAGAGTGGGGAGAGGGGGAGGAAGAAGAGAGAAGGGGAAGGGGGTAGTTTGGGAGGGAGGGTGAGGCTGTCAGGGTTCGCATTCATGAACTATCCTAAGCTAAATATTCGTAAAGGTCTACGTTCCTTATCGTTCATAGTAACGCATACGATACACAAAAATACTTAAGTCAAACTGGGGTAACTCAACATTATAATTCCTGCATTTTTTATTTTACCATTATATATACATTTTTTTACTTTTCTCTTCAACAACTTTGCAAAATTTGGGAAAGGGTTTATAAATGAAATGGTTAAGGAAGACTGCACTACGCCCTCATAAATTGTCTATAGTCTGTTTGGTTCCACATGTCAAGAATTCGCAACCCTTTCCAGCTGAGATGATGGCCAAATGTAGTGAGACGGGGGGGGGGGATTTGACTAGCAACCAAGGAGATTCTGTTCTGGGTCATAACTACCAAGAAGTGAAAGGATTTTGAATTTGGCTCTCCGTTAGGTTTTCATTATTATTATTTTTTGAAGGAACAATCTTGCGGGCTTCTGGCCTTTGGTTCCTTCTTCCCTACTTAATAAAAGATGAGTGGCCCAGTTCTGTTAGATGAAAACACAACCCACTTTACTCCTCTCCAGATCTGTATTACAATGATCCGATTTATTCATGTTTGTCTGATGCCTAACACAGCAAAAACGGAGCAGCGTAGCGCAATTTTTGTCAGAGCAAGCTCTAAAACAATTTCCAGTCCAATCGGGCCATCGTTTCCCGAGGTATGACTCATTTCTGGCCTTTTGCTCCAAATTTAGTATTTCCTTTTGGTGGAGGGGATGGATTCGTCCTTGAAATTACCAGCATAAGAGAAGGGAGAAGAGCGACCTGCTTGTTGTATTATCACTCTCTGGCCTCTCCTCCCTCCCTCCACATACTCCTAAAATTGTATACTGTAATGCTGTAGTATAATTTAGTATAAGAGCAAACACTACAACCCTGCCCCTCTCTCTCTCTCTCTCTCTCCTCAACGGGTGTCCCAGCAGGATAAAACTACGGGAAACTTCCTCGCTCCGTCTCGCTCACGGGATGAATAATTCAAATCCGTTACCTTTCTACTGAAAATAGGAACTGGCTTGTCATCGAGCGGAGGCTACCGAAGGCGGTCTTCAAGCGAGTGTGAATAAAATCGCCTTTGGTTCCTTCTTCCTTAAAAAAAGGTGGCACAGTTCACTCAGATGAAAACAAACCTACTTTAATTCTCTGCTGAGGCGAATAAAATCGTATGGAGAGAAAAATAGAATCTTGATAAATACGTAATCGCAATGAAGGGGTTAAGAATCTTCCTGAATACAACTTCCCAAAACTCAATGGTCATCTCTTCCGTACCTAACCCTTCCTCTGCCTGCACTGAAACCCTTATTTGGCTGTCATTATGCTTATCTACCTCTCCTGACTTTATCTACTCTCTCTCTCTCTCTCTCTCTCTCTTCCTCCTCCTGCCAGTACCCCCTATTTGGCCGTCATTATGTGCCCTACCTCTCCCTACTTTATCTCTCCTTTCTCATTTCCTGACGCCAAAGATAGTGTTGTGTCGGCTCCGGTGGCAGGTAGGAAGGCAGGTACGTAGGTGGGGAGGCATGGGGGTGGGGAAGAGGAGGAATACACAGATGGATGGGGACGTATGTGGGGGAGATGGGGGGTGGAATACTGAGACGGGTGGGGAGGTATGTGTAGGGGAAGAGGGGAGTGGGGGAGAGGACAGGAGGAGGACAGAGGTGGGGAGCAGTGGGTGGGGGAGATGCGAGGAGGAATAATGAGAAGAAAGGAGAGGAGGTATTGGTGGGAGGGGGGGCGGGAGAAAGGGAGGAGGAATACACATGATACGAGATGAGGGAAAAGGTAATTCTCTCTCGCTCTCTGCATATACACCCCGCCTAACGTTGATGAGTGGCAATGGTGTTATCTGGTAATCTGTTTGTCCAATCTGTGTGTGTGTGTGTGTGTGTGTGTGTGTGTGTGTGTGTGTGTGTGTGTGTGTGTGTGTGTGTGTGTGTGTGTGTGTGAAGGATGCACTAAAACCACTTTAAATGAGTATTAGTATTACTACTAGTTTAGTAGTAGCAGTAGTTGTGGTAGTAGTATAAGTAGCAATGTATTAGTTGTAGAAGTAGTAGTAGTAGTAGCAGTAGTAGTAGAAATAATACAAAAACAATATAAGACAATAATAATAAAATTAACAATGACGGAAACCAAACCATGCCTAAAACATACCACAATAATCCATTTTAAACATAAGCTGAGGCAGGAAAATGAAAATAGCTCCAGCAACAATGACATGCTTGCAACTGGCACGCTAAATAAAACCCAAATACCAAGATAAAAAAAAATCCTCGCACCAGCTCGCCAAAAACTTTAAATTACTCTAGCCAACGCCAAATTCTAACACGTCATTTGCTCTGACATGAGGGAAATTGGCGACTATACTCCTTTTATCTTAACCTGACCAAGATTTTCGTCCTTTTGCAGTCTATTTCACGCAGCTCCATGGCAGAAAAAGGCACTACTACGGGGCTACATCATTAACACAGCACTTCTTCGTGACTAGCAACATTTTTTGTGTTCATGCATCTCAGTATTCAAGATGAATGAGGTAATTTTAGGCCAAAGGTGAACGAAGTATAGCGGTGATGAGAGAGAGAGAGAGAGAGAGAGAGAGAGAGAGAGAGAGAGAGAGAGAGGGAGAGAGAGCTGTCAAGTGGGAAAGATTGTCTAAATATCTCAACTCCCATCCTTTCTCTCTCTCTCTCTACAACCCTGTCATTTTCCGCCCCCCCCCGCCCCCCTCACACACACACACACACACACACACACACACACACACACTTTACCCCTCTCGTTCTTTCTCCTCTCATCACTTTCCTCTCTCCATTCCTTCCTTATCCTTTTCTCCCTACGTCCTTCCTTCCTTCCTTCCTCTCCGTTTCTCCCTCCTTCCTTCCTTCCTCTCCCTTTCTCCCTCCTTCCTTCCTTCCTCTCCCTTTCTCCCTCCTTCCTTCCTCCTCACCCCCCTCCCTTTGCGTGTGGGCAGAAGGTATGGTCACAGAAGATAATAATTGAACCATTGTTGCTCACAGACTCTCTCTCTCTCTCTCTCTCTCTCTCTCCCTCCCTCTCTCTCTCTCACTCTCTCTCCCTTCACCCCGTTTCTCTACCAATCTCCATAGGTACATTTTTTTTTTCTTAGCCTTGTCTTGCTTTCTTTCTTTCTTTCTCTCTCTCTCTCGATAGTGGGGCAGGTATCACAGGGGAGAGAGAGAGAGAGAGAGAGAGAGAGAGAGAGAGAGAGAGAGAGAATTTATCTATTTACTGATTCGTTTTATAGTTTGGTATAATCTCAGTTGACTCGCTTTTATCCCGTCGTGTGTGTGTGTGTGTGTGTGTGTGTGTGTGTGTGTGTGTGTGTAGAGAGAGAGAGAGAGAGAGAGAGAGAGAGAGAGAGAGAGAGAGAGAGAGAGAGAGAGAGAGCGCTTATCTGTATCAATTAACTGGTTTTACTGGAGGCTAAATCAATCCATACACATGTGATAAGGATAATCTTGGTGTTAATGTGGGTAATGACCTTAATGAGGGGCGGGAAGATAGGTTAATAGGTTTGGGAGATGATGGTAATTACGAGAATGGGAATAATGATGATGATGATGATGATTAGTAGTAGTAGTAGTAGTGGTGATGGCAGTAGTAGTGGCAACTGTATTAGGATTACTATTAGTAGTAAGAGTAGTAGTAGTAGTAATAGTAGCTGCAGTAGTAGTAGTTGTTGTAGTAGCATTGGTAGTAGTAATAGTAGCAGTAATTGTAGTAGCATTTGCAGTAGTAGCAGTTGTAGTAGTAGTAGTAGTAGTGGCAGACATAATAATAATAATAATAATAATAATAATAATAATAATAATAATAATAATAATAATAATAATAATAATAATCCATCTACTGTAACTATCTATCTATCTATCAAGGCAAGAGTGACCAGCCGCCTTTCCCTGAGCAGCATTATGTAGGCAATATACCCTAAGCCCCCCCCCGGACGCAAACCCCTTATGGGACACATCTGGCTGGGGCGTCTGAACCCACTAGACCCCCAGGGGAGTATGTCAAGAAGTTAGGTGGTTCAATAAGGGCAAAATTGTAAGGTTTGAGGTGGAGGGCAACGGAGGGCAATGATTCTGTCTGTCTGTCTGTCTCACACACACACACACACACACACACACACACACACACACACACACACACACACACACACACATTAATCAATCAGAGTAAGCAATGCACGAAAGAGGGCGAGTGACTGAGTGGGAGACGAAAAATAAGATTAAGAAGAATGGGAAAAGAGAATGGTGTGGAGAGAAGAGGAAGAGAAAGGGGTGGTGTTGGAGAGAAGAGAGAGGGAAGGAGGAGGTCTGGAAAGGAGGAGGAGGAGTTGGAGGGAAGAGGGAGGGAAGAGAATGAGGTCTGGAGAAGCTAGGAGTGCCACAGTAGTCAAAACACACTCATTAGCACTGTTCCTCTACCACCACACCCACTTTTATTGTTCTCACCCCCACCCCTCCCTCGCCTCGCAGTCTCAACCTCTCTCTCTCTCTCTCTCTCACACACACACACACACACACACACACACACACACACACACACACACACACACACAGCCGTCACCCCCATCCATCCCTCGCTTCGCAATCTCTCTCTCTAGTCAACAATATAACCAAGGAACAACAAAGGAAGCTTAAATTAAACAGGTAACTCTGCTGTATTAATCAACGCCAGAAAACCAGGTACCTCACGTTTATCTAAATATAACTATGTTTTTTTCCTCCCCTTCATAATAATACAGAAAAAATCATCCTTCACCTCTATCTCCACTCTGTCTCTTCTTTCCCGCCATCCATCATCTTACACAACTCTCCATTCCCTCCCCCTCTACTCCATTTTTCCTTCTCCCCATTTCTTCCTCCCTTCTCCACTTCCCTCTTTCTCTCCTTCCTTTTTTTTCCTCTTTCCTACCTCCCACTTCTATCTTTCTTCCTCTTCTAATATTAACAACAGCCTAATTACTGAGCAAGAAAGGAAGATCTAATTATACACGTAACTACTGATTAAAGGTGAATTCCAGGTTTCAATTATTTCATCCCCTTCAAAAGTTTAATAAAATCTCTCTTCATTTCTTTCTCATCTCTTCTCCCCTCCTCAGCTTCCTTTTAACCCATTCTTTCCTCTCCTTTCTTCCTCTTCTCTCTCCTCCACTTCTTTCTCTCCCTCCCTTCTCCTCTCCCCCCATTCCATCCTTCCATTTTTCCCTCACAAACCTCTCCTTTCTTCCTCTTTTCTCCCTCTCTCCCTCCCTTTTTATTTCTTCTTCTCTTCTCCCCTCCTCTAATTCTCTTTTCCTTTTTCCCTCCCTAACCTCTCATTTCTTCCTCTTTTCTCCTCTCTCTCCCTTCTTCTCTTTCTTCCTCTCTTTTCTCCCTTCATTCTACCTTCCCATTTTCCCCTGCCTAACCTCACTTCTTTCTCTCCTCTCTTCTTTTCCTCCCTTTTCATTTCTTTCTCTCTTCTCCTATCCTCTCCTCTCGTTCTCACCCTCTCTCCAGTCTTTCCTCCTCTCTTCTCCTCTCCTTCCATTTTCCCTCCCTACTATACCTATTTCTTTCCCCGTCTCATCTCACTAAATAGCGCCTAATTAAAGAGCAACAAAGGAAGGTTCTAATTACACAGGTATCTCTGCTGTATTAATTAAAGGTGGAATTCCAGGTAACTAATATATATACAGATATTTCATGTGTTTTTAAGAGTGACCTCATCTCTTTTGTTCCAGGTTGTATTGCTCTCTCTCTCTCTCTCTCTCTCTCTCACACACACACACACACACACACACACACACACACACACACACACACACACACACACACACACACACTCAAAAATATCGTGTTTATGGTTCCTACCTTTGTAACATTTTTCCCTCCTCTTTTTATCCATATATATATTGTTTCTCTCTCACGTCCTCTCCCTGCCAGTATTTTTTTCCTCTCTTGTTTTTTCCTTCCTCCCTTCTCTCTCTTTCAAAAAATATATTAAATGTTTTGGGATCTTTAACTTTCTTTCTCCTTTTATATATATATTTTATTTTACTCTCCATATAACAATTTTTGCTTTTTCTCTCTCTCTGTTTTCCTTTTTCCCCTTCCTCCCCTCCCTCTCTGTTCCAAAAAAAATATATATATTTTTTTGACTCCTGACTCGGTTCCTCTAATTCCCCATCCTCCTTTTTCTGTTCCTCTTCTCTCTCTCTCTCTCTTACTAGCCTTTATTCATTTTTCCTCTCCCCTTCCCCTCTTCTCTTGCCTCCCTTTCCACACTGCCAAAACTATCGTGTTTCTGGACCTGACTTTCACCCTCTTATTTTCCTTCCTTATTTCGTTCTTCTGTCATTTCTTTCCCACGTCCTTTGCATTGATTATTTAACCTCATTTTCCCTTTCATTTTACATAACTACCTTCATCCCTTCTACCTCAAATAACAATGCATACAGACCTCTATTTCTGGCTGTATCCTCCCTATTTCTTCCTTCTGTCTTGTTCTGCGCGTATTTCCTGCCTTTGCCATCTCTTCTCTCCCTCATCTTCCTCTTTCTTCCTTCCTCCCTCCTCTGCCCATCCTTCTTCCTCCCTATCCTCCATCCTTTTTCCCTCCCCCTCATTTTCCTCTTCCCTTCTCTATTTCTCATTCCTCCTTCCCTCCTCCTCTCCCTCCTTCTCTCTGTCTCTCCTTCTTCCCCTTCCTCCTTCCTTAATCTTCTCTCCCTCCTCCTCCCCTCCCTCCCTCTTCATCCTCCCTTTTTCCTACCCCTCCCTCGTTGACCTGCCTTTAACCTCTGACCTCTGACCACAAAGAACGGGTTAGTGGTCATTTTACTTTCTGATGGGCATTTTTTAGTGTGTGTGTGTGTGTGTGTGTGAGAGAGAGAGAGAGAGAGAGAGAGAGAGAGAGAGAGAGAGAGAGAGAGAGAGAGAGAGAGAGCAACTGTTAATGAGGAACATGACTGACACATAAAGACAGACAGATATACAGACAGACAGACAGACACACAGAAAGACAGATAATTATTCACAGACAGATGAAGAGAGACAAAAGCTGACGAAATGACACAAGACTGAAAGGTGCAACACTGACTACTGAGGAACACGACAAGAAAGGTGATCACTGGACAAATAGATAGATAAATAGATAAAGAGATACAGAAAGAGCAATAGGGAGAGACAGGAAAAAGAGCAGGATGATGAAATAAGAGAGAGGGCTGAAAAGAGCAACATTGTTTACAGAGGAACATGACAAGAGAGACAGAAGATCAAAGGATAGCAGGCCTGGTGACTCCTCCCCTCCCTAGTATGGAAGAGGGGAGGGGAGGGGAGGGAAGGGAGGGGGAATGAAGGTAGCAGAGGGAGGGAGTAGGGAGGGAGAAGGGCCAGAGGGAAGTTTTGGGTGGATGGGGTGGGTGGGAATGATTGAGGGTGGTAGAAACAGGGTGGGGAAAGAAGAGGGGGAGGGAGGATAGATGGGTGGGAGGGATGCGTGATATATGGAGACGGAGACAAGGAGGAGGCATGGTGGGATATGAGATTTGGGGGAGGTGGAGACGAGAGACAGAGGGAAGTAGGAATCGAGTGGATGAGAGGATAGGAGAGGTGAGAAAGAGGAGAAGAAAGTGGGACTGTGAGTGAGGGAAGAAGATGAGGATATAGGAGGAGGGAAGAGATGAGAGGAAGAAGGGAGGAGGAGGAACGCAAGGGAAGACAGGGAGAAGAGTACCTGAGGGATGGAAGAAGGAAGGAGAAAGGGATGGCGGAGGGAGGACTGAGAGTGACTATACGGTGGGTGAGGGAAGGGGAGGAAGACAGGAAAAATATAAGAGCGAGAAGAGGGAGGCGAGGAGAGGAGGAGCGTGAGGGAGGAGGAAAGAGAAAAATCTAAAAGGAGGGGAGACGAAGAGGAGAGGAGTGGAAGAAGGAGGGAAGATGGGAGAGGGAGACAGGGGAGGGGTAGACGAAGGGAGGGAGAGGGGGGTGGGTAAGAGGTCGAGAGGTGAAGGCTCCTGGGGTGAGGACAGGATGGGGAGGCATTCTGTTATACCCCTTCACCACAAACACATCTTACCTATACTTCATATCTCCCGAGCCACACACCATAGCATTTACTTCAGATAATTCCCGACAAGGATGCGGTAAACAATCTCCATTAACGTCTTCAACAACACCTCCTCTATATATATTACTGGATATTCTGACCATCCCAATATCTCCCTATGTACGAGTAACTAGGAAGAGTTCATCCGCATCCCAGAGTTGCCTCTACTCCCTCCACTTTAACTTGGCGTGAAATTGCCGTCCCATCACTTTCAATGCTAGGACACGGCAAGAGATTAACACTACAATTTGGTGCCGGTCACGATAAAAGTAACATGGAAAGGATACAGAGCCGCAGTATTGTCTGATTTTGATATATAAACTACGGAAAATAAGCGGCAAAAGGACTAAAATCTCAACCAGTTTATAGTGAATGAAATATAGTCGTTCGCAGGGCACATAAGGAATGCTGCTTGATTTTTTGCATTAGAACGGACGAAAAATTGTGTGTGTGTGTGTGTGTGTGTGTGTCCGCCGTAAGAAGACATGGACGTAGGCTGCAGAAATTCCACCACAAAAAGGCCAGTAAAAGGAGTGATGCAACATTGCGACGAAGAGGACAGACTGAGGGGGCATAAGAAGATGGGTATTGATAAGATGAAAAGCTTTGGACTCCACCCTGATGAAATATGCTCCACCCTATATGGTGAATCTACCCCCCCTCCACACACACACACACACACACACACACACACACACACACACACACACACACACACACAAAGTTTTTACAATCGATCCTACACACACACACACATACACACTTTTTCTCGATCGATCCTATGCACCTAACTTACATCATTAGCTCTGTCAGTTTTTCTCTCTCTATATATTTATCTACCTAAACCTATGGGCTCGTTCACCTATCTCCCTCTTCTTTACCTACTCCGTTAGCTATCACAGTGCAAAACACAGACAGACAGATGCAGACAGTTCAACAGTGACGGGCAAACACGTGCAGTAAAAAAAAGTAACTGGAAAGGCACATATAGACAAAACCAGACAATTATTTCCACAGATTCAAAATTCAACAGACTGACAGACAAATCAGACAGATAACAGTGACAGAAAGAACGAAACAGCTCAACAAACACAGAACACACAGAAAAAAACAAATATATAGGGAACAGACAGACAGACAGATATAAACAGGGCTCAGCATAGACACACAAACACAAAAGCATTTAAACGACAGTCGCAGAGACCCACTAAAATAAAAAACAAACAGATCCATAAACCCGACTATAATACCAGCACGGATGAAAAAATAATAATAAAAAAAATGGAGGCTAACTGGCAACGTTTTTGTTTACATCAGATGGTGACGAGAGGAGAATTTTGATTTTCGTATAAAATTAATGCTGTGCTATTTTTATTTTGTGGGGCTTTGGCATGAGAGAGAGAGAGAGAGAGAGAGAGAGAGAGAGATTCTGTACCGGCGCGTACTCAAAGCGTAAAGGAGAACTATTAGGGTGCGTGTGTGTGTGTGTTGCTGAGTAAGGGTGTATTGTTACCAGACCACCACACCCTCTTCCTCCCTGTACACACACACACACACACACACACTTTATTCTCGAGGCAAATTCTCTCTCTCTCTCGTTTTGTTTCTTTAACACATACCACTTGTCTCACAACCCTCTCATTCTCTCTCTTGCTTTCTCATTTCCACAATAATCTCATCCTACTGGTCTATCAATCCCCTTCCTCTCTCCCTTCCTATCCCGTTTTTCAATAACTATCCTCGCCTAATCTATCTATCTATCTATCCATCCATCTATCTAAAGTATCTATTTATCTACCATCTATTTCGTCAGTATTACCATCCAATATTTCTCCATCGCATTCTCTGATACAATTTTCTCATCTCTTCAACATTAAACCACTTCTAACATCCCCACGCACTCACCCACTTACTCTCTCTCTCTCTCTTATTTTCTTATTTCAGTCATCATCATTCTCCACTTACTCTCTTTCTCTCTCGTATTTTCTCATTTCAGTCATCACTATTCTCTCTCTCTCTCTGACAACCATCATCCTTCCCTCTTTCCTTTACTCACGCCCTATATCCCCCTCACATCCTTCTCTCCTTCCTTCCTTTTCTCTCTCTCTCTCTCTCTCTCTCTCAGCTGCCCCCTGACCTTCTGTGTATAAGGCCCAATAAACGTAACAATAGAGGCGCGAAATCCTATTATGATATTCACATCCTGGAAAGCCTTATGTATATACTGCTATTATTAGACACTGTTATTATTATTATTATTATTATTTATTGTAGTTGTAGTAGTAATAGTACCATAGTCTTTCCCACCCACTCTCACACATATGCCTTCTCTTCTTAAACATCTTACATATTTTCTTTGTCTGTCTATCCGTCTGTCTGTCTATCTATCTAATACACGTAACAATACTGGCGTGAGGAAGTATCATATTGTCTTATCCTGGAATGAGAGCTGATGAATACAATGCTAATACCGAAGATCATCATTATTATTATTATTATTATTATTATCACTTCAGGTCTTACCGATAATTATACAAATATTCTCTTTCTCTCCCTACAGACAGACAGACACACACACACACACACGGACAGAGAGACAGACAGACAGACAGACAGACACACCCACACTGACCCACAAAGAAAAGCTAAACCCAATTATTAAATAAATCTTACACCTGAATCCAATTAACAAAAATAAATCCACGAAAAATAGACCTAAACAAATACCTGGTAATAATATAAATAAATAAATAATTAAATAGATAAATAAAATTGTGAGCACTGTGATTGGCCAAGAGTGGAGCCAATGGGAAAGAGGCGTGATAATTTTCAAGTTAGGGCATAGACGAGCGTGTGGAGACAATGTGTGTGTGTGTGTGTGTGTGTGTGTGTGTGTGTGTGTGAGAGAGAGAGAGAGAGTTGGGGTTTGCACAAGCTGGGGAGGGGGAGGTATGAGAAGGGAGGGGAAGGAGGGGGAAATGCAAAAGAATAATAATATGAAGAGAGGCCGTGAAAGGAAAGGAAGGGTGGGGGTACGGGGAGGGGGAGATGAGGAAGGCCAATGGAATGATAAGAGGTGGAGGGGAAGGGAAAGGAAGGAGGGAAGAGGGAAAAGGAAGGAGGGAACATAAAAAAGGGGACCAGAGAGAGAGAGAGAGAGAGAGAGAGAGAGAGAGAGAGAGAGAGAGAGAGAGAGAGAGAGAGAGGGAGGGAGGGGGGGGGAATAATTCACAACTTAAGGCACATACAAGAGTGTGAATACAATGCATAATGAAGGGTGATGGCGTTTGCACATGACGTGGGGGGTACGAGAGAGGAGGGAGAGGGGAGAGAAAAAAAAAAATGCAAGAGAGAAGGGCGAGGAAAGATGGAGAGAAGGAAGGGGGAGGAGAGAGACGACTGAAAGAAAGAGAAAAGGGAGAGGAAGAAAGGAAGGAGAGAAGAGAGGGAGGGCAGAGAATGAGACAGGGGCAAGAAAGAAAGAAGGGGGAGGAAGAAAGGGAAGAGGAGAAATGTGAAAAAAAAAAACCAGAGGAATTATGAGACAGGAGTGAGGAAAGAAAGGAGAGATGAGGGATTGGGAGGATAAGGTGGCAGTAGTAGTAGTAGCAGCAGTGGTGGTGGTGGTAGTAGTAGTAGTAGTAGTAACAAAAGGAGGAAGAGGAGGAGGAGGAGGAGGAGGAAAATGAAGGCAGAAAACTCCTATCCAATCACCAACCTTCCACCTGAAACTGGCAGGAAAAAGTGAGACGGAACTCCACGCAGTAAAGATAAACTGACAGGGAAATTTTATAGGAAGGGACGATAAGACAACACGCGATCATGCACTGAGGTTGGAGGAGGGGGAGGAGACGAGGAAGGGGAGAGAGACTGGAGGAATGGCAAGGGGAAAGGATAGGGGGAAGGAAAAAACTGAAATAAGAAGGGGAATACATTGAAGAGGGAGGGAGGGAGGGAAGAAGGAAGGAAGGAAGGAAGGAAGCAAGCAAGCAAGCAAGGGAAGGAAAGGAAAGGAAAGGAAGGGAAGGGAAGGGAAGGGAGGCAGATGAGAGAGAGAGAGAGAGAGAGAGAGAGAGAGAGCCTGTGTGTGTAGGTTCTCAGGCGTGACTAAACTATTCAACATGTTAATCCTTCCAGCAAGGTGACGTCACTTCTTGCTTTATCCCCGCCATCTCCAGACGATTTTCTTCAGTTTCATTCAAGCCTACTCGAACTGAAGGGGTAAGATACAGCCGTCTTTAACCCCTACAGTACCAGGGGTCAGCTGAGAAGTATAATTTGGAGGAGGAATATATGTATAGTATATGAAACTAGTCATCTTACTGAGAATGATAACAGAACCAGGTCAAGTTATGTTGGACACTTGTAATGCTCTTGGGTAGGGCATATGACACCAAGACATACCATCAACAGAATATATGTTCCTCCCCCTCCTTCTCCTCCTCTTCCTCCTCCTCCTCCTCATCATCATCATCATCATCAACATCACCCTAATTCCCTCCACCGATGCAGTGAGATAGGATCCGGAAATAAAATAATACGATCTCATTATTATTATTATTATTATTATTATGAATTATTATAAGAATATTACCACCAGTATTACTATCACTGGTATTACACTCCACTCCATCACATCATCACTAACGTCTCTATCATTTCGTTATTAGTGCATCATCATTAGTGAGTTCCAGACGTGAATAAAACCGTCTGCAAGCAACAATTTTACACACACACACACACACACACACACTGAAACGATTAACACACAGAATCCATTAGTATGCTTAGTAATCACAGTATAATATATCGACTTCAGTGGCTGAGACACACGGTGTAAATGGAAGAGGGAGTGAGGCTGATAAGAGGGATGTGTGAGGGAGGGGCGGGTGGGAGAAGAAAGGCTGAGAGAGGGAGAGAAGTTCGAAGGATGGAATGAAGAGAAGGAAGGAAGGAAGGAAGCAAGCAAGCAAGCAAGCAAGCAAGGGAGGGAGGGAGGGAAAGGGGAAGAAGGATGGAGAGAGAGAGAGAGAGAGAGAGAGAGAGAGAGAGAGAGAGAGAGGGAAAACATGGAGCAAATGGAGTGAGTGAGACTGATAATAAGGGCGTATAAGAGAGGGGAATATGAGGACGACGAAGAACAATGTGGAGATAAGGAGGGAGACATGGAGAGGAAGAGGGGAGGGGAGGAGGGAGAGAAGTAAGGAGAGGGGGTGGGAGGGAAGCAGGATGAAAGGGAGGAAGAAAGAAAGTGAGGGAGGGAGAGAAGGAGAAAAGGGAGGGGCAGAGAGAAGGGAAGTAGTGAAAGAAGAAGCGACTGGGAGAGTAAGTGAGACAGATAATAAAGGGGTAGGAGAGAATGATGAGAAAGACGAAGGAGAGAGAGAGAGAGAGAGAGAGAGAGGGGGGGGGGAAGCGAATGGGTGACTATGAGAATGATAATGAGAGGGTGAGAGAAGGGTGTTTAGAGGAGGAGAAAAGATAAGAAGAATGTAGAGATGGGATGGGAGGGAGAGAAGGCGGGAGGAAGAGAGATAGGAGGGGAAGAAGATGCAGGGAGTGAGGAAGAATGTGAGAGAAGGAGGAAGGAAGGGAGGGAGGGAAGAAAGAGGGAATGACAGAGTGAGCGACTGAAAATATAAGAGTATAAGAGAAGGATGGTTGGAAGGAGAGCAAGGATAGGAGGAGTGGCGAATAAAGGAGGGAAGGAGGGAAAGGAGAGAAAGAGGGAGGGAGGGAAGGAGGGAAAGGAGAGAAAGAGGGAGGGAGGGAAAGGAGGGAAGGAGGGAAAGGAGAGAAAGAGGGAAAGGAGGGAAGGAGGGAAAGGAGAGAAAGAGGGAGGGAGGGAAAGGAGGGAAGGAGGAAAGGGATGGAAGGAAACGGAAAAGTGTGGTGTAATAAACAAATCACTTAGGAAGAGGTGTTGCGGAGCTTCCATCACCGACCAGAATACAGGCCTTAAGAGTTATCCCACGTAAGAGGGGGTTAGTGTGGTGCAATAAACAAAACAAATCACTTAGGAAGAGGTGTTAGGGAGCTTTCTTAACCGACGAGTACGGTCCTTCATGACTTATCCCAACTATGAGAGGGTTTGTATTGCATCTTGGGTAAGGCGAGACGGTTTTATTCAGCTCGGTGGAGACGCCTCAAGACAAATGGCGGTTCCCAGGCGTTACACCCACAAAAACCCCCTCACGCTGAAACGCAACTCTGGCCGTAGCGCATTGCAATATATTATCCTTGATACACCACGCCTTTCATACATTCCATCTCAAAATACAATACCCACGAATATATGACACTGACCAACGCATTTACCCAGAGAGAGAGAGAGAGAGAGAGAGAGAGAGAGAGAGAGAGAGAAAGTAAGGGAGTGAGAGAGTCAAACAATAGGAAGCGTGGGGCATGTGAATTCAATCCCACGGCTGCGAATGGGAGGAAGATAAACAGACACAGCACTCCACACGTACACACATGGATATACGCACATACACATGGACATACACAAGGACACATATACGCACACATAAATGGCACATGGACACGACGCGTACATACACTCAGGGAAAAATACATACACAGACGAGCTAACAATCCCTCTAAACACACACACACACACACACACACACACACACACACACACACACAGGGTAGGGAGACATGTGGTACTGAAAAAAACAAGGGTGGAAATGGAGAGGGGAGGGATGATGCAGGAGGAGGAGGAGGAGGAGGAGGAGGAGGAGCAGGAGGAGGAGGAGGAGAATAGCTGGATGATGATGATGAAGCTGATGATGAGAAGGAGGAGGAGGAGGAGGAGAAGTAGAAGAACTGGAGGAGGAGGAGGAGGAGGAGGAGAAAGCTGTAAGATTGGCCACCACAGATGGTAAATTGAGAGAAGAGAGAGAGAGAGAGAGAGAGAGAGAGAGAGAGAGAGAGAGAGAGAGAGAGAGAGAGAGAGAGAGAGGCATGGCTAAAGAGACAGGTATAACAAAAAAAACACCAAACAGGTACCAACAGATCCACGTCGGTAGCATGCACGACCAACACGCAAATAAAAGGAGGTGGGGAGGGGGAGGCAGGTAGGAGGGATAGGGAGATGAGGGAGAAAGGAAAAGGGGGAAGGAAGGAGAAAGGGGAGCTGAGAGAGAAGGGGGGAGGGGAAGGGGAAGAAGGGAAAGGAAACGAAGACTCAAGAAGAGGGAAGATTGACCAACGGGAAAGAGAAAAGGGGAAGGAAAAAACTGATGAAAGAGGGTAGGGGAGGCTAAGAGGGATGGAGAGAGGAAGAGGAATGAGAAAGAGGGACTGTATGAAGGGGTAAGACTGACATGCAGGGAGAGGGAAGGGCAAAAAGAGGAAAGAGAATGGGATGCAGTGAGATGGGAGGGGAGACTGGAAAGAAGATTAAAAAAATAAAAAATATCTGGAGGGGGAGGGGGAGGGGGAGGGACAACTGCAGAGGGATGGGAGGGTGAGAGATGATGGACAGATAGCTTGATTTGGTACTGGCCACATGTTCCTGGGATGCGGTGACGTCGGTTCGAGCCCCCGCTGACTGCAGTTCGTGGGCTGGACATTCACTAACTAACTTCTAAGCGTAACAAGTAATAAGCCACACCTTCACCATACCAATCTACAGCTACTACCTTCTATTTTACTGTGTCTTGAATCTGTCTTGCCCTCCAT
The DNA here is from genome assembly GCF_032717465.1 of Coenobita brevimanus. Lineage (NCBI taxonomy): Eukaryota > Metazoa > Arthropoda > Malacostraca > Decapoda > Coenobitidae > Coenobita > Coenobita brevimanus. The sequence continues at coordinate 32,590,034 of NC_137020.1, forward strand.
CACCATCACACGATCTACTTTCATTTATTTCATCGTCTGTCTCTGTCCTAGCCTTTCCCCATACCACTGCCTACTAACACTATCTTCTGTTTCACCGTCTGTCTCTGTCCTGCCCTTCACCACATCACTGTCTACTGCCTTCTGTTTCATCTGTACTTGTATCTATCCTGCCTTCCCTTACCACAGCAGTCACCTATCCTTTGTGGTACCCTAGGCGCCTTGTACTGTACCTGTCCTACCCTCCTTCTAACCAAACAATTACCTTTTCCTTTAACACCTTCACTACGATTATACATTTTCCTTACACTATCACCAAAGAATTACGAGTATATTAACGTCAGGAAAGAAATATAATAACAAGGGGGTTAGTGAAGGCAACATTGAATCAAAGTAATTCTAGGTCTGTCTTTAACCATTATAAATTTGTATTGTCAATCCTATGCTCAAGATAAACGTCAGGAAATATCAATGATAAAACGGAAAGTGCGTCTCCGGCATGGAAAGGTTATTATGAGAGGACGTGAGACTCGGCCCCGTAAGATGACTGGCAGGTGGAGATTAAGCTGGTCATGAAGCGGAGATGAATATGGCAGAGAAATGACAATAATTGGGGAATGGGTAATATGGTATGGGTGTGGATGGGGATGGAGGGTAAGGGTGAGGGGATGGGAGGATGGGAAGATAGGGAAATGGATGGAGGGGGAGGGGAGGGGAGGTTGGAAGAGAGTGTGGGGAGAAGTGAAATGGTGACTGGGGAGGGGAGAATAATATGAAGGGTGAGGAGAGGAAGGGTGACAGGCAGAAATAGGAAGTGAGGAGGAGAGAGAGAGAGAGAGAGAGAGAGAGAGAGAGAGAGAGAGAGAGAGAGAGAGAGAGAGAGAGAGAGACAGCGAAAATCAGAATGGGAAGTCAGGAAAGGAGAGAGGATGAAGGAACAGACTGGGAAGGGAAGAGGGGAGAAGGGCTGATAGTGGGGGGGAGGGAGGGAGGGAAACGGGGAAGGGAGAGGAGAAAGGTGGAGGAGGGGAGAGAGCAGAGGGAAACAAGAGAGTAATGGAAGAAGGGAGATGAGTAACGTAAGGGACGGGAAAAGAAACGAATAGGGAGGATAAGAGAATAGGGAGATAAGGGAGGATAGGATAGGAGAAGAGAGAGGGGAGGTTAAAAAGGGTGGGGTTGGGGTGGGGTAGGGGTTTGAAAGGGAAGAGTTTAGAATACAGAGGAAGTGGGGGAGAGTGGGGGGGTTAGGAAGAAGCTAGAGTGGGGGGTGGGGAGGTTAGAATGCAGGTCATGGGGAAGGAGGAAGAGTGGGGATATTAATGAAGTGGTCGGTAGGGGTTAGGGGGTGTTAGGAGGGGGGTTAGGGGTGTTAGAGAGAGGTTAGGAGGGGGCTAGGGGGTGTCAGAGCGGGGTTAGGGAGGGGGGCTAGGGGGTGTTAGAGAGGTTAGGAGGGGGGTTAGGTAGGAGGTAAAGAAGGGGGGTTAGGAGGGGCTGTGGTAGAGGTGTTGTGTGCTAAATGGGTTGGGGTTTAGAACACACTTGAGCACCACGTCAAGGTCCGTAAGGGGTGAGGTAATTTGAGTGCACACCGCAGTCACATCACGCAAAAACTTGGGGTGGGGGTGGGGGAGGAGGAAGAGGAGGAGGAAACAGAACGATGGAGAGGAGAGGAAGATGAGGAGGAAGGAAGAGGAGACAGAGAAGGAGGGAGAGGTGAGAGAAGGGAGGAAGAGGAGGAGAAGGAGGAGGAAACAGAGAAGGATGGAGAGGAGAGGAAGACGAGGAGGAAGAGAGAGGAGAGAGGAAGGGGAAGAGAAGGAGACAGACGAGGGAAAGGAAAGAGGAGGAAGACGGATATAGAAGGGGGGAGAGGGAGGAAGAGGAGAATATAATGAAGGAGGGTGAGGATGGAGGAAAAACACGACAATGGAGAAGGACATGACAGGAGAGAGGAGAGGGAGAAGGACGGATGGGAAAAGGAGAAACAGAAGGGGGGGGGGGAAGGAAGGAGAGGAGATTGAGGGAAGAGAAAAGAGGACTGAATGGTGGGGAAGGGAGAAACAGGAAGAGGGGGAGGAAAGAGATGGAGGGTGAGGAAAGAGGAGGAGGAGAAGGAGGAGGAGGAGAGTTTAAGAAGGGGAAATAAGAGGGAGAGGAGTTGGAGAAAGGAGAGGAAGAGGAAGAAGAAAGAAAGGACAAGAGGAGAAAGAGAAGGGAGAGAAAGGATAAGGAAGGGTGGGGAGAAGGAGGAGGAGGCAGAGAGAAAGGGGATGTGAGAAACAGAAGAGGATGGGGAGAGGGGATAGAAGGAAGAGGAAGCGGGAGAAGAGAGAGACAACGAAAGAGGAAGCAGAAGAAGGGGTTAAAACAGAGTACAAAGAGAAGCAAACAGCACCAGACACAAGCAGTCCTGTCGTGGCTGTTATAGAAGCCCTGACTATGGATGCCGAGAGAGAAATTGAGGAGAGGGAAAGGGGAGGGGAAGGGAGCTGAGGGAGAGGAGAGAGAGGGGAGATGCAGAAGGAAGAGGAAAAGGGGGGTGAGGAAGGTAAAGAAGAGCGCCAGTCTTTTCAACATGCACCGCCATCCTTCTTTCGGTCCACATCATACAAATACCAGACCTGTGTACTGGAACAATTCTCAGGCCGGATCTTGGAAGTCGGTCAAAGTTTTCTCCTAGAAGACGCGAAGGAGAAGGTGATGGAGAGATGGATGGGAGGGGAGAGGAGGAAAGCAAGTAGGTGCTGGGGTGGGGAGGAATGAAGTTGGGGAGGGGAATGATATATGGAAAGAGTAGGGGAAAGGAGGTGGGATGGGATGGGTGAGAGAGAGAGAGGAGAGGAGAAAGAAGGGAGGTGCTAAGAGGGGAGAGGAGAGGAGAAAGGGAAGGGTCGGAGGGGATGGAGGAAAGGAGAGGGGGTAGAAGGGGATGGGAGATGGGGAGGGGAAGAAGGAAGGGAGGATGGGAAAGAGGAAGGAAGGAGAGGAGAGAAGAGAAGAGAGGAAAGGAGGGGAGGGGAGAGAAAATGGAAGAGGAGAGGGGATGGGGAGAGAAGGGGAGGAAAAGAGTCTGTGCCAGCCTTCTCAACATGCATTGCCAGCCTTCCCCTCCCCACCCCAGCCTGCCTCGCTCCCCACCATATCGTATTATAACCACATCTGTGCACTGGATCAATTGTTGGACCGAAAGTGGATCACAAGTGGATGTAATCTAGGAAGTGGATCAAGGCGCTCCAGGAAATGCTGGATGTGGATCACTTGTAAATCTATTAAATGTTTGAGTTAATCCATCACACGTCGAGGTAAATCTGCGAAATACTGGATGTGTGTGTGTGTGTGTGTGTGTGTGTGTGTGTGTGTGTGTGTGTGTGTGTGTGTGTGTGTGTGTGTGTGTGTGTGTGTGTGTGTGTGTGTGTGTGTGTGTGTGTGTGTTTGTGAGAGAGAGAGAGAGACCCAACTCCACCATCCCACCCTTTGTTCCCTCCCCTTTAATTATACTCAATACATAATTACAATTTTTAATCAGCGGCCGATAAATAACTGATATATCGCGGCCTGAGTGATAATTAGAACCTCTCTCTCTCTCTCTCTCTCTCTCTCTCTCTCTCTCTCTTTAATAGTCTTCTTCCTCGGGACTTATCTCATCCTATTTTGACTAGGAAAAGAGGTCGGGTGATGATGATGATGAAGATTATTATTATTATCATTATTGTTATTATTACACTCACAGTTAATAATAATAATAATAATAATAATAACAATAATAATAATAATAATAATAATAAAAAGAGGCAACGATCTTGAAACTTTTCTTTATATACGGACGGGATACAGTGTAGATTATTTTTTTTTTTCCAAGGAGGGGTAAGAGTGTGTGGATATTTATTTGAGAGAGAGAGAGAGAGAGAGAGAGAGAGAGAGAGAGAGAGAGAGAGAGAGAGAGACGATAAGTCTGAAGAGAATATGTTGTCGTTGCAAAAAAGGCCAGTCATGAGGAAGGAAGGAAGGAAGGAAGGAAGGAAGGAATGGAAAGAAAAAAAAGAAGGGAAGGCTGGAAGGAAAGAAGGATGGAATGAAAAAATATTGGAGGGAAGGTACGTAGAACGGCGAAGGTGGAAAAATGATAAGCTGGTAAACAGATAACTAACTAGACAATTAAGGTGTGGAGGTGGGTAGGTAGGTAGGTAGGTGGAGGAAAGGAAGGAAGAAAGGAACGCTGACAGTAAGGTAGGTAGGAAGGCTAGCAGATAAGGACACAGTAGGTACGATGGAGAAAAATGATAAATTGGTACACAGGTAAATGACTGGGTAAGGCAATTAAGGCAGGTAGGTAAGTAGGTGGAGATCAGGTAGGCAGGTATCTTAGGTGGCAGACAACCAGGTACGCACAGTTAGGTAGGCAAGCAGGTGGGAAAAAGCTAGGTAGGTAGGCAGGTAGGAGGGCAAGTAGGTAGGTAGGCAGGCGGAGTAGTTAGGTGGAAACTGGGTAGACAGGTACAGGTAAACAAATAAGGAAGAGGGAGAGAGGGAGAACCTGGGGAAGAGAGAGAGAGAGAGAGAGAGAGAGAGAGAGAGAGAGAGAGAGAGAGAGAGAGAGAGAGAGAGAGAGAGAGAGGAGGGGTGGGGCAAGAATGAGAAGGAAAAGAAAGAGACAGGAGGGTAAGAAAGAGGAACAGAATGGAGAGAAAGTGAAAAGGGGATAAGGAAGGGAAAGGAGGAAAGGAAGAAACACGAAAGGAAAGGAGGAGGAAGGGAGAGTGCAAGGGGAAACAGGTAAAGGAAGGGAAGGGAGGGAAAGAAGGAAGGAAGGGCAAGGGAAAGGGAGGGAAAGAAGGAAGGAAGGGCAAGAGAAAGGGAGGGGAGAGAGGGAAAAGGAAGAGAAGGAAGGAGAAAGAAGAGGGAAAGAGGGGAGAAAAAGAGGAAGGGATGAATATAATAGGCGGAAGGATAAAAGGAGGATACAGAATGGACGAAGGAGTCTGGAGGGAGGGAGGGACGGTGAGGAAGAGAAGGGGAGGAATGCTGGGAGGGGGGGAGGGAAAGGGAAGGAGTGGAATGAGATAAGGAGGGTGAAAAGAGGGAGGGAAGACTGGAGAAAAAGACTGGTAAGAAAATAGTAAGGGTGGGAGGGAAGGATCAAGGTGAAGGAAGACGGGACTGTGTGGTGAAAGAAAGACAAGAGAGGAGAGAACGACTGACAACATAGGTGCGGGAGGAGGTAGAAGAAAGGGAGAGAAGGTGGAAGAAAGACAACATGGAAGGGAGAGAAAGAGGAAAGAACAGGTGCGAGAGGAGGGAGGTAGCTCGGGGAAGGAAGAAGGTAGGTAGGCTGTGTAGGTATGACAGGTGTAAGATCGAGGTTAAGAAAAATAAGGGGAAAAAAAGACGACAGCAGAAGGAAGAAAAAGGGTGGAGACAAACAGAAAAAAAGGAGGAAGGGAGGAAGATAAAGGGTGGTAGGTAAGCAGAGTAGGAGTCTGGTGTGAAGACAGAAATAAGATAGGGTAAGATGAAGACAGGAAGGAAAAACAAGGAAACTGGAGGAAGGGAGAGAAAAAATAGCAGGAAGGAGATAAGAAGGGGGTGAAATGAAGACAGAGGGAAGGGATACAAGAAGACTGAAGAAAAGAAGACAAAAAACAGGAGGTTGATATGGGGGAAAATGTATTCAAAGGGCGAGTGAAAAACAAGAGGACGAAGGGTGGTAGTTGGGAAGGTAGGGCGGGAGACAAAAGAGATGGGGTGAGAAGGAGGGAGGCAGGGAGGGAGGGATCTGAGAGAAGGGAGGGTGGGAGGTATGGAAACAACAAGAGGTGGGTTGGAAGGTGGGGACCGTAGAAGTTAGGGGTGAAAAAGATAGGCAAAAGTGAGATGAAGACAAAGAAAGAGAGTAAACCAAGAGGAAGAGGGAAAGGAAAGCAAAACAAGAGGAAGAAGGGAGAGAGTCAACGAGAGGGAGAAAGGTAGATAGGTAGGGAAGGGAGTCTGGGGTGAAAACATGAATATAAGAATGACAGAGCAAAATATATGAGGAGAGAAAAACAAAAGGAAAAGTGACGAGAGTGTAAAAGAAGAGGAAGAAGGGAGGAAGGGAGGGGATGGAGGTAAGGAAGGTGGGAATCAAGGCAGAAACATGAAGATAGGGAGAGAAAAACACAGGTAAAAAGGTAGTCAGAGAAAGCCCAGAGGAAGAATGGAAGGGCTGGAGGTATGGAAGGTGGATGTCAGGGGTTAAGACATAAAGATAAGAAGGGGTGAAGGTCAGGCTACCCTACGCTACAATCATCTTCACCTACGCTACCTACACGCCCACGTACGCACGCACAGAGGGATTCATTCAGTTTTTTTTTCTTTTTTTTTTTAATTCAGATACATTTGGTCGAAAAAATATACCTAATAATGCTCGATGTTCACAGTTCTGTTGGGGCG
>NC_137020.1:32601462-32611462 GCF_032717465.1 Coenobita brevimanus
TTCCTAACTAACCAAACACACCGAAACATAGCTTAATATAATAATACTAATAATACTAATAATAATAATAATAATAATAATAATAAAACGAAGCCTAACAACGTAACACATCAAACGTAAAAAACATTACTTAACACACTTGCCTAACCAACCAAACACACTCAAACATAATCTAATAATAATAATAATAATAATAATAATAATAATAATAACAACCACAAGACTTAAACTCCGTAACAGTAACAAACATTATCATAACATTACATACGGTACTTGATACACCTAACCTAACCTAACCGTAATCAGTATCTAGCAAATCTAGTTTAATATCTAACACAGCAAAACCAACTCTCTAACCTACACATATCCAGTCCATGTCTAGCTTCTAACACAACATCAAACCTAAACAAAACTAACTCAGCAATTTTACAGAACCAATCAAACGCAGCAAAATAAACTTATCAGACCTGAGCACTAAACTGAAAACAGCTCCACACACACACACACACACACACACACACACACACACACACACACACACACACACACACACACACATTATCATCGCTATCATCACCATCGTAACCCCATTCTCCACTTTCAAACATAAGCTGGGTACGACAGACGAAGAAAAAAGATGATAATGATAGTAATAAAGATAATAATGATAAAGAAGACGGAGGAGGAGGAGGAGGAGGAGGAAGAGGAGGAGGAGGAGGAGGAAGAGGAGGAGGAGGAGGAGGAGGAGAAGATTATTATTAGAAAAGGCATAGTCAGTGTCTGGAAAATCAGGTCACACACTTCCACTCACTCGTCACTCAAGCGCGTTACACTCTCGTCTCCACCCGCAGTGCATCGCCCCTAGCACCTCTTCCTTAGCGATTTGTTTGTGGATACGGCCAGTTAATATAATTTTGTACGTTACTTATGAAGCATGTGGTGATATTAGAACGATTAAAATACAAGAGGATAGCAAGGTGTAATAAGCAAAATAAATCACTAAAGAAAAAGTGTTAAGGAGCTTCCGTAACCGACCCAGCTTATGAAGAGTATGATGATATTTGAGTGATCTAAGTAAAAGAGAGCATAACAAGGGGTAATAAGCAAAAATAATTCGCTTAGGAGGAGGTGTTAGGGAGCTTCGGACCACAAACAATATGCCACGTCCTTCCTCATCAATGAATCTCACCTAACTGTCCTCTCTCTCTCTCTCAGATGGCAAGAAAACCCGCGAATATACGAACACCCAGTTTACAAATATCCCGCCACATCCACTCCACACACTGATGCCATTCCCAACCCTTACTTTCACCAGCATATTGTAAGTCTTACCTAACTGCCCTCCAAGTTCAGATGCCCCTCTCACTTTTAACAGGAGAACATGGAGTGAAAATGTTAATCTTTGCCACACTCAGCAACTCGACAGAAGAAGACGAGGAGGAAGAAGAAGAGAGGAAGATGATGAAGAATATGAAGAAGGAACGAAGATGAGATGAAAAAGAAAATGCTGAAGATGATGTAGAAGAAGAAAAGATGATGATGATGACGAAGAGGAAAGAAAATTTTAAACTCATACACACAGCGTTATGACTCCTCAATTTAAATGGACAAAGTAGCGAGAATATTTAAGACATTCAAATCTACTTATTTCCAAACTTCAACGTGAAAAAATAAAAAAAAACTCCAAAGCTAAATTGAAAGACGAAAATATATAAACAAAACTCCAAAGACAAACCACAAAACCACCACTAAAATGAAAACTACCATCACATTAAATGGACTTGTCAACCGCGCATGTTCAAGGGTTTAAAGGAATACGGCAAATAGGCTGGGTATTTAAAAAGACGCAAATATCCAAAAACAAAGCCACAAAAACAACTTACCAATATGTCAACGGCTACGACTATTTCAAATATATATGTCAACGCGCGCGATGTCCAAGCGTTCAAAAAATACTGGCAGGTGGGTCGGTTATTTAACGTTAGCGCCACAAGTGATCCCGCGGCCGTTTGAAAAATTTTGGCGCTCTTCCCTCCACCAAAGTCAAGGAGATACTGACCACCTTGACTTGATGTTCCTTCTCCTAAGCTCTCCCTCTCTCTCCTTCTCTACCCACATGCCCACCCGCCTCCTCCCTCCCTCGTACCCATACCCAGACTCCTCCTCCCTTCCCTCCATCCCACCCACTCCTCCTCCTCCTCCTTCTCCATATCCTGCCCAACTACATTTGCCAACTCCTTCCCTTCCGTTTCTTTCCTCCGATCCTTCTCTCCTTCCCTCTTACCCACACCCTGACGCCTCCTCCTCTTTCCTTCCCTCCATTTTCTCCTCCATTGCTAATCACAACATTAGTCCACTCCATTCCTTTTCTTTCCTACAATCCCTCCCTATCCCCCTCCTCTCCATACCCAGACTCCTCCTCCCTCCCTTCCTTCCCGCCCCCAGCTCCTCCTTCCGTCCCTCTACTTCTAATGCTAACCAACTATCCAATATATTACCTGTGTAAAGTACAGGTTTCTCTATGCCAACCAACTAGATTTACCCACTCTTTCCATTTCCTTTCCTCCTCCCTCCTTTCCATAATCACTTTCCTCCTCTTTTCCTTCCCTCCCCTCCCCTTCCTCCCTCATATTCTACCCACTCCTTCCCTTCTCTTTCCTTCCCATATTTTCCACTCTGACCTAATTGCTGTTTGTCTGAAGAAGCTTTTGTTTTGCAGTGAAATGACCAAGGATGATGATGATGATGATCCCTCCCATTTCCTCCAGTCCTTCTCCTTCCCTCCCTCCCTCCTACCTACGCTCAAACTATTGTACTCCTCCTCCGTCTCCTTTTCTGCGTCTCGTCCCCTCCTCTTCCTCTTCCAACCTCAGCTGCATTTACTCCCTCCTTCCCTTTCCTGTCCTCCAATCCCTCCCCTGCTTCCTGTCCATGCCCAGACTCCTCCTCCTCCTCCCTCCCTTCCCTCTACCTCCTCCTACTCGAATCCAACCCACCTCCTTCCCTCCATCATCCAATCCCTTCCTTCCTCCTACCCACATGCATATACCCACCTCCTTCCCTTCCCATTCCTCTCCCCCAAGTCTTCCTTCCCCCCCCCATCCCTCACAGCATCCTTCAATCCCTTCCTCATCCCTCACATCTTTCAACCTTTCCCCCACCAATCCTACTCAGTTTTTTCTTCCCTCTCCTTCTCCTCCTCCTCCAATCCTTCCCTCCTGTTTCTCCTCATCTACCAATCACCCACATTCTCTCTCCAGCAATTTCCAGTTCTCCTCCTCCACCAGGCCTATCCTCTCTTCCCATTCCTTTCCTCCTCCTCCCCTTTTCTCTCCAGCATCCTTCAATCCTCCACCTCCACCTATCCTATCCACCACCCTCCCTTTCCTTCTCCTCCTTCCCTCCAGTATCCATCAATCCCTCCTTCCATACCCTCTCTCCCTCTCCCAGCATCATTTATCCCCTCCCAGTCTTTCCCAATGATCCTCCATCTCACAGGATCTGCCTCTAATCATCATCCTTTTACTACAATTATCCCTTCACTATTAAATCCATCTCCATGATCCTTACACTTTAGGACCTCTCTCTCTCTCTCTCATCATCATCATCATCATCATCATTCCTTCTTATCTTCTCCCCCTCCCACTCACATAATCTCTCTTCTTTTTGTATGCCGCTCCTTTTCTCTCCTCCCTTACTTATCTTCTCTCCTCTCCTCCCCCTCTCTCTCTCATCTTCCTTCCCTGGTCTCTGCGTAGGACCCTCCCAATCCCTCTCCCTCTCATCATCTCTCCTTCCCATTCTCGTCTCTCCTCCTCCCTACCCTATCCCCACACTCATTTCCTCTTCTTCCTGCATCTTCTCCCTTCTTTCCCTCTTCCTCCATCTCTTGCACTTATTATTTCTCTTCTCCACTCCTTCCTTTTTTATTACCCCCTCCCCCTCTTCCACTCCCTCCTCCTCCTTTCCTCCCTCACTCAGCTCAGCCCTCCCTCGTCTTTGCGTAGGACCCTCCCGTTCCCTCCCTCTCACCCTCTCCCGTCTCTTCCCTCACATCTCCCCTTCCCTTCCTATCCTCTCCTCCCTTTCCCATCACCCTTGTATTTCCTTTCCTTCCAGCATCTTCTCTTTTCCAGCATCTCTCATACTCCTTCTCTCTTTTCTTCCCCCGTCTCCCCCTCCCTCCCTCTTCCTTCTTTGCGTAGGAGCCTTGCCTTCCCTCCCTCTCACTTCTCTCTCTCTCTCTCTTTCTCTCTCTCTCAACAAATGTCCACCCAGCATACGGCAACACAGCCAGGCGCCAACTGTCAGAGCTCCTGCCATCTTGATTTTTTCCAGCATACACTCACTCCCCTTCCCACAATGGCTCGTCCCCCGCCTGTCAGTTATGATTTACGGTATTTTTACAAGTCCGTGTTAACAGGGGGTGTAATGGTCGTAAATCTGTCATGTGTAATTGGCCTGTTAGGGGTTTGGGCGGGAATTTCAAACGGGGGTGTTTTTTGGAGGTGACTGTGATTGTTGGTGTTGTAGTTTAGAGAGAGAGAGAGAGAGAGATTCTAATGATATATGAGTTGCAACATATAATTTTCAACGCGGTGGCCGAGTGTACTGCTAACCCGACAGTGCCAGGGTTCGACTCCTGGTGCCGGTACCTGGACTACCTGGCGCCAATCAACTCAGGTATCCCTCCCTCTTGTGGGTTACTAGGTGGAAATGAGTACACGGAGGGGGGGGGGGTAACTGTGGTAACCTAAATGACGTAGGTGGAGATGAGCACATGGAGGGAGGAAGGGGTAACTGCGGTACCCCTGAAGAAGTAACCTTGCATCCCAGGACAGTAGATGAATACCCAGGCACTGAATTATGGGTTTAAAATATGGAAATGAGTACCGTGGCTAAGCGTCTTTGCATTACTTTTACTGGTATAGTCGTTTTAACAGTTAGCAAAAACAACCTGGAAAAAAAGACGAGAAACAAAATAAAGATTCAGAGACGTAATGAAGAAAAAATTAAAGAAAAGAAAATAAGAGAAAAATGGAAAGGAAAGAGGAGGAGGTGGAGGAAGAGACTGCAATGAAATGAAGGAGAAAGGAAAGAAAGAGGAGGAGGAGGAGGAGGTGGAGGAAGAGGCAGCAATCAGCGGGAAGGATTGGCGCCAGATAAAAAGGAAATTGAATCAGCCAAAAGAATCAGGGAAAGACTTAACAAGAGAGGAAGTCAGCCGAGGAGAAAAATCAGTGACAAGACGAAACGAAAAAAAAAAAAATTGCTGCAATAAACAAAAAGAAAGACCCTTGAGAGAGAGAGAGAGAGAGAGAGAGAGAGAGAGAGAGAGAGAGAGAGAGAGAGAGAGAGAGAGAGAGAGAGAAGAGGAATCCAGCGGTAAACAGAGAGGGCATCGGGGGGGGTGGTGGTGGTGGTGATGGTGGTGCGGTGGTAAGGTCTCGCATTCTGGAACACAGAGAACCCGAAGTCAAGCGTGTGGGCAGGGGTCGGGACGGGGTGTTTTGACCATAAGGAGGCATTTCCCGCGCGTGTGTCAGAAATTCCACAAATATCGGTGCACAGGTTGGGGGGAACACTACTCCGCCAGACCACAATGTAATGGATTAATAGATAGATAGATAGATAGATACCCCCAGCTAGATGAGAGAGAGAGTGAGAGAGAGGGGGGGGGAATCAGTGACAAGAGAAAATGGAAAAATCACGGTAAACAGTTCAAAAGAAAGACCGCTGACAGAGAGAGAGAGAGAGAGAGAGAGAGAGAGAGAGAGAGAGAGAGACGCAACAATTTCATTCAGCTCAAGACGGACCCGTAGCAGTGAAGGGGTAACTGAAGCCTGCATCAAATTAATCCAGTTCAGAAAATCTATCCTAAGCTGCATAAATCGTCGAAAGAAAAAAAACAAAAACAAAATACGCCGCCACACCGAAAGCCTTAACACATTACAACGAACGACTTGGGCTGAAAATAAGGGAATAAAAATAATGATGAAACTGAAAAAAGGTGAGGTGGATATAAAAGGTGTGTTCCCGCGCGTGTGTGAGAAATTCCACAGACGTCTGAACGCAGGTGGAGACATCAGGTACACCGCAACACCGCATAGGAATGGTGTGTGTGTGTGTGTGTGTGTGTGGGAGAGAGAGAGAGAGAGAGAGAGAGAGAGAGAGAGAGAGAGAGAGAGAGAGAGAGAGAGAGTAAATAGGGAATATGTCAGTTGTCACACAATGAAAAAATGCCATTATATAAAATGGCCAGAACAAGACCCACAGATAAAAGATGATAATGGAACACCTCGGGGGGGCAAAGGTTGAAATGCAAGTGTGCGTGTGTGTGTGTGTGTGTGTGTGTGTGTGTGTGTGTGTGTGATAGCTACAGACAGGGAGACAGATTGAAAAGAAGACAGCATATATAAACAAACATATATACATACATAAACACACATACATAAATACATACACATACATACATACACACACACAGAAAAAGGACTTGGGAAAAAGTATGAATCACACGCTGGAGAAAAAAAGTATATAGAAAGTGTCAAAATAGTCCCATAATATTAACAGATGAAAATGAAGGGCCTCGGGGGGTGGGAGGTTGAAATGGCGTGGCAGGAGGATGGTCAGGGAAGTGGTGTTGAAATGCAAATTGGTGGATGGGAAGGGCTGACCACACCAATACACACTCAGACATATACATCGACTCATACAGCACAAACAGGAACACATATACACACACAGGACCCCATCAACGCCTACTCAAACATCAACATATACGTAACACTGCAACGATACAAAGCGATTTATCTAAACATACATATTACCCCACCAATATATATACAGCCAGACATATATATACAGATCAGGCATCGCTGTTTGTTAAAAAATTATCAGGGTTTCAAGTTACGGTGCTTCTTTCAACTCCACTACGCAAACTATTTCCAAATCTGAATGTTTCGTCTGGAGGAAGCAAGACTAAGTAAACAGAAATGTGTTAGATATACAGAGGAGGAGGAGGAGGAGGAGGAGGAGGAGAAGGAGGAGGAGGAGGAAAGTTAAGGAGAATAGGGTAAGGGGCGGTGAAGGGTGATATGAATTATGAAGATGGTGAATTATGGGAAAGGACGAAAATGGAAAATAATGGGACAGGTAGGATAAGATCTGGGAGGTGGGGGTGGGGAAGGGATGAAGAGAGGGAGGGAGAAAAGAGAGAAAGAGAGAGGTGTGGGTGGGGAGGAGAGGGAGGGAGAGAGAAGAGAGAGAGGGAGTGAGTGGGGACTAGAGAGCGGGAGGCAAGGGTAAGGATACAAGAGAAGGAAAAGGTGGGGAGGAGGGAGAATAATGAAGTAATGATGTGGACAAGAGGAGGTGATGGTAGAGATGAAGAGAGGAGAAGGTGGGGAGGAGAGGGAGGAGCAGATGGGGAGGAGAGGAAGGAGCATGCGGGGAGGAGAGGGAGATGTGGGTGGAGTGAATGATGAGAGGGAGAGAGAAGGGAGACGAGGGAGATAAAAGTGGGGAGATGGGATTAAGGAAAATGTGAGGACGAGGAGGAGATGGAGATGGGGGTAGAGAGGAAACAGAAAGGTGAAAGTGGGGAGAAAATAGGAAAATGAAGAGGAGGGAGGGTGCTGAGGCTGGGGAGGAGGAGGAGAGGAAACTACAAGAAGAGGTTAGAGAAAGGGAGAGAGGAAACGAACACGTAACCATGAGGAAATTACCCGTCCAGATAAAAGAAGTGGCGTTGGTGTCAGAGAAGTGCACACAGTATAAGGACAAAAATAGCTGCCTAACTTTAATGGCGTGGACGGATACCTAACACCCATACGAAAAACAAAGGAACATCAACCAACTGGAAGTACATAAGACACCTACCCATCCAAGCAGGGAAGGTGTCAAAGAGAGCAGGCAGTATGGAGAAGTAAATCACGTAACACTCACTTCACACAACTAATTTTCCAGAGACAGAGGAAAATGCGACACGAGAAGCCCTACGAAAGCCACCCGTTCAAACCAAAGAAAGGTGGCCAAGAACATCACCAAAAATAATATGAATGAAAAGAAAAGCATATGCCTCAGAAACTAGGGGGAAAGAGCAGACATCTCACCCAGGGACAAAAGTGAAACGCGTGACCTACCAATGGAAAAACAAAACTAAGAAAATAACTCACTTTTTCAACGACACAAATGCAAAACACGTGACCTACCAACCAAAGACCAGACTCAAATCTACCCCTCCAAACAAGTGAGAAGAGGCGTAGGTGTCCAAGGAGTGCAGACAGTATTATTAAGGTGAACAAATCGGCTGGTGGCATGCAACACGGCCATTATTTGGACAAGTTTGCGTGAGGCGGAGCAAAAAGCCAGGGACCGACTCACGTACTCGCTCATGCAAACATAATCTCACACTCACACGTACACACATACTCCAGCACACACTCACTCACACACACGCACGCACACACACACACACACACACACACACACACACACACACACACACACACACACACAACATTCACGCACTCACATACGAATACCCTCGCAATATCTTTCCCCCTTGTATATTCTAACACTCACTCACACACTTACTTACTCAAGCACTCAAAGATGCACACAAATACTCTTACACTCACGAATACAAACACATAAACACTAGCACTCACCCACACACAGCCACATAATCACGCACTCATTCACACACATACATACCCTTCCACGCACACAAAAACTCTTGCACTCACTCACGAATACACACACACACATAATTACACTCTCACGCACTCTTCATACCCACACATAGTAAACCTTGAAATCTTAGCATTCTTTACCCATAGGATCAATTTTCTCTCACTCACTCTTGACACCCACACAAACCAAACACTGACACTCTAACATTAATTAACCACAGGCCTTACACTAACACTCTTAAGCTTCTTATAAATCACTCTCAGCTAAATAAAATCACCTAACATTAGCTGGAATACTAGAGCTCTCCCCACAACGAAAGGGTTAATAGTGCCGCTATTATTTTTCTGATGTTCCTATGACTCACTCAGTTGATAAGGTGGATTCAAGTTGGCTGGTTTAAAATACTAGAGGTGTCCCGACCGTGAGAGGGCTAACAAACTCCTCACACCAGCCTAAACTAGATCCTGAATCCCTAGCATTCTTCACTCCTATTCCTCATATTCGTGCACTTACTCATACACACATGCTACACCCAAACCACCAGCCTATTAATGTAATCACACTTCACGCCGCACCCACTCTTACTCACACATACACTACTCTCTCGCCACACCCTCATTCTTCAAACTCACGTATTACATCACCACACACACACACACACACACACACACACACACACACACACACACACACACACACACACACACAATGCATTATACCACCACTCACTGTCAACACGCCTGGGTTGGCCTACGTTTACGCCATATAATACCTTAGTTAATACAGACACTGAGGCGAGAATCCTAAATTTAAACAGTTCTAGCCTAAATTACACTGACCTGGATTAGCTACGTCATGCCTAAATTTATACACACTAACCTACTCGAACCAAACGAAAACCAACCTATCCTAAACCATACATACACAAGCCCACCCTAAGCTTCCTAAACACAGCCTGTCCCAACACCATTCAAAGCCACCAACCCTGTTCTACCTTACCCAACACAACCATACCTACTCAGCCTACCCTACCCTACCTAAACCAGTCAACATCATCCCCAACACAAGTTAAACCTACCTACCCCAACCCAACCATCCCTGACCTATCCTAACCTACCTTACCCTAGCCAATAACAATGACCTATTCTAACCTACCTTACCCTATCCCCTACCCATGACCTAACTTATACCTAACCTAGCCCAGCAGCCCATCACTCCCTACCCACCGTAACCTAGGTCAACTTCACCATCTATCTCTACCCTACCCTACCCTAACAAACAAACCTAACTACTCAGTCCTACC
>NC_137020.1:32616462-32651462 GCF_032717465.1 Coenobita brevimanus
TCAAGTCCCATATCACTGACCAAAACAACATTAATTTTGATATAGTGTGTTTACTCTAACCTGACATGGGTCCGTAATTACCTTCGGCTCAATTGATGGTCAGGTGTATTCAGGCTGGATAAATTTGACTAGTAACCATGGAGACTCATTTCTACTTCATTCCCACGGCTTGTCGAATTAGATATGACCAGGACTATTAAGTCTGAGAAAACCCCAGTTCTATCCTTAATAAACGACTAAATAATAATAATAAAAATAATAATAATCATAATAATAATAATAAAAATAATAAACGACCCAAACGGAGTAAGAGTCGTTATCATTATTATTATTATTTATATTATAACCATAATTCTACTACGATTTAATAATTTCGTGTGTACAATAACCTTTGACCATTAATATAATTTGATCAGCGTAAGGTTTTCTCCAACGTAAACAAAATTGCCTCTCTCTCTCTCTCTCTCTCATAACACACAACCATCACGCAAGGATTAAGAAGAATCTAGACACTTATTTACAACCCCACCCCCTCTCTCTTACACACACACACACAAACATTAGCATCACGAGACGAGTTGTAAATAGCATTTAAGCAGAATCTCAACCAACTTACAGGATCATTCTCTGTCTGTCTGTCTCTCTCTCTCTCTCTCTCTCTCTCTCTCTCTCTCTCTCTCTCCCTCTCTCTCAGATATTACATACACTCTTTCTCCTCTCTTTCTTGTTATTTTTCTTCTCGAATATTACATACAACATGAAATATTCCTCTTCCTTCGCTTACTTTTCTTCCTTCTCAAATATTTCACACATAAAACATTCCTCCTCATCCTCATCCTCCTTTTCCTATGTTTCTTCTTCCTCAGATATTACATAAATGGCTTATTCTTCCTCCTAATCCTCCTCTTCTACTTCTGTTCAATATTACAAACAGAACACCCCTCTCTCCCAAACATTCCTCCCTCATCTCCCTCCCTCCATCTCTCTCTCTCTCTCTCTCTCCCTCTCTCTCTCTCATTTTTCATTTACAATAACAAAACATCGCCTAATCCGACCAACAGCCACCAATAAATCATATGCAAATGAGGACACCAGCTGGCTCTAAACAACACGACGCTGACAAACTCACACCTTGCACAAGATAACCAAGAAACTTAACCCCTTCATCTGACGGAACTGGGCAAATCTCACCACTTCAACTCTATGGCCGATATTCTCCGTTATGGACACTCCCTAACACCCATTCCTTAACGATTTCTTTTCCAAACTACTCATTCATATTCCCTGGTTTGCTTCTGATGTCTTTTCAATATCGCCATAGATTGCACAGCACATAAGAATATAGTAACCAAGAAGACTCAGAAATAAATCGGTAAGGAAGAGGTGTTAGTAACCTCCATAACTGTACTACAATGACGCTCCCAAACACCTCTTCCTTAGTGATTAATTTTAGGATATGGCTGGCTAAAATCGTTTCATATGTTATTTATGCAGAGTATGGTGACATGAGAATGATTTAAGTAACACAGAACTGGACGGCAAGGTGTAACAAGCAAAATAAATCGCTTGGGATTAGGTGTTAGGGAGCTTCCTTAACCAACGAGAACACGGGCCAATGAGATGATTAATTATGACCCACGTTTACCAGAGAAATTTAACTTTCATCTCTCTCTCACAAATCATACCCTCAAAACAACGGTCTAACAAACACAACAGCACAAACGACTACTATACAAGAAAATTGGCTCCCTGGTTACAACACAAACAAATAATTAACAAACGACAACACTAAGAGACGTGAAGACACAGAGGCACCAGCCACCAACGAAGAAAAACTGTAGTAAGATTATCCCAAGGAACAAGTGGCACTGGGATATTCGTAGCACTTGTTCCTTAGCGAATTATCCTGCACATCAAACCCATTTTTTTTTTTCCGCAATGTTCACGCATCTCGAAATGTCCCTCCCTCTCTCTCTCTCTAAAAAAAAAAAAAAAAAAAAAAAATCTAGCATTTGGTTCTTCTTTGCAACAACAGCAACCATAGTAGTACTGTAGCAGCAGCAGCAACAACAACAACAACAACAACAACAACAGCATCAGCAGTAGTACTAACCACAACACTGTAAAACTGTCTAAGGACAATTTTAATTCAGAAAAATTTCCCACAGCCACTGCCTACTAGAAGCCGAGCTATAAAGGGACCTGGGGTCATAGTCACTGAACTTAGACATGTCACCTTAGGTCATCACGGTCTATAAGTCCACCAAAAAATGGGAGAAATGGAGTTCCCCCGAGCTAAGCCCTGTATTGGACTATATAGCCCCGCTAGGGTTACAGAAGCGAGCTACCACTCCCGGCACGGCAGCCCGGGCGAGGCTCGAACTCGCAATCCCCCGATTACGAGTCCGGCGCGCTACCACTGTGCTACCGCACCCCCCTATAAGTCCACCAAGTTTGATGGCTCTAGCTTCAGTCCTTCATGGAAGGTTAGTTGACATCCAGAACATCCAGAAAAGTTTGAATTTTTGACTCTAGGCGATCTCAAAGAATAATCAACCGACTGGAACCATATTCCCCTCCACACTGCGTCCGTCTTCAGGCTATGTTGTAGTAAAATTTCAGTTTCTTAGCCTATGTGGTTCTTGCAATAGTGTGGCTGACTCACTTCTGTGTTCCGGATAATATCCGGAGATCCGGATGACAGACTGCCACCATATTTGGCCAAAAGAAGGACATCTGTCCAAGTTGATCATGTTTGAAGGCTCTAGGCCAAACAGCCTTTGAAATATCACAGTTTGAAAATACGTAATAATAATAATAATAATAATAATACTTACAAGAATTAAAAAAAAAAAATTCCACAGAGATGTGGTAAGTCTGAACAACAACGACATCAACAACATAATAACAATAATAAATAACAATAAACATTTCGATACATAACGAGACGACAACAACGGCTTTGGACACCTAGCAATGCAGTCTTTGGAGTCCTGCGACCTTTTTTACAGTATCAGGGTAGAATTTCACACTTGTTCGACCTTAAAAAATCAAAAGCCATTATGTACCCGCAACAGGACACCGCCCACAGTTGGCCAGCGTGTGGGAGGATGGGTGGGTGTAGTGCTTAGCGTTGACAGCGACACATGTTCTCTGCTCTACTATTTCACAATTCTAATATTTCACTCATTAACGGGATGGTGGCTGGAAGCAGGGTAATACAAGGTCATTCATCCACAGGCATTCTTATAGACCTTTTTCCATCTAAGTTTTAAGAGTTCTTGTCCCTTCCCCCTCCCTCTCTCTCTCTCACACACACACACACACACACACACACACACACACACACACACACACACACACACACACACACACACACACACACAATGTTTCAAGGGCACGCCGTTCTCCCAAGCAGAAAAGTGGCCAAACGCAGCTGTCATTCTCTAGGGGGAAAAAAAAAAAAATATTTACCATTCTAGCTCAAGTCGACTTCAGATCTACACACACACACACACACACACACACACACACACACACACACACACACACACACACACACACACACACACACACACACACATCCCTACTATACCCATTTTACTTTAAACTGGCCTAGAATTGCCACCTCTCCATCTTGAATGCAGAGATGGAACAACATATTAACACTAGAATATAATGCTAGTCACGAAGATGAGGCGTTGGCAGGATGTAGAGCCGTGACACTGTTTATCTGTCTCCGAAATACATGAAAGAAGATGCAAAAGGACGAAAATTTGGACCAAGTTAAGGTGAAAGGACTGTGTAAAAAAAGATCCCTTCGCCTGAACAAAATTATCCGATGGGGAAACATCTTTGCGCCTAGATTCGCAAGAATAAATAAATAAAGTACATTAATAAATAAATAAATAAATAATAAAATAATACAAGGACCTTCCCATCGTAAATAAAGATAAATTTCCCTGGGAGGTCAAAGAAAATTACATTCAGAAGGTTTCCCTGTCTTCTGGGGCGGTACTCTCGTGAGCTTGTCTTCGCAGCACCTTTTCCTTAGTGACTTATCCCGAATATTAGATGTCAGTAATTTCTCTCATGAATAAACAACATAAAGGAAATATTAACGTGATATACACTGGAAAAAAAGGGAAAGGCCAATAAGGAAGAAGTGTCTGTAGGCATCGTTAACCCGGAAGAAAAAAAAAAAAAATAGGACGGGGAACTGGCAGGCAGCTTTGTGAATTTGACCTCTGACCTTTGCCATTCTACGTGCCTAATTACACGAAGGCAGTCACGCGCCCAGCAATTGTGTCACTGTTCAAGTATTTAGAGAACCAGGCCCCGCTGCTTGCGTGGTGGTGGTGGTGGTGGTGGTGGTGGTGGTGGAGATGATGATGATGATGATGATGATGATGATGATGATGAGGAGGAGGAGGAAGAGATGCTGTTGCCGTCATTCCTGTTGTTCCTGCTTTGCTCTTTCATTGCTATAAAATCTCAGAAGTGTCGTCTAATTTTATCCCCAAAACACAAATTCACAACATGGTGACTGGAGAAAATCGGTAACCTCTCCCACTGCTAGGATTTCTCAGATGAACAAAATCGTCTGACATTAACCTAAATAATATACAGTACATGGTGCTCAATACATTTCGCATCCTATCACTACTGTCTTGCGGGGACGGCTGTATTGACGTTACCAGCAGTGTTTACCTTGCATCGTTTCTTAATTTTCATAACCCTTGTCATGCTTTATACTGCCTGATTTTCATTTACAGTATTTACTTATTTACTTAGTTTTTAACGTACTGTGATTCCATAGCTGACTGCTAATTTCATGAGGTATCCAAAATGTCAGAACTCTTCACACCAGCAGACTCAGCCGTCGCCACAACACACAAGATCAGAAGGGGGCAATATTTATACGGAGCATCCCACAAATACCTGAAGTTCAAAGTGGCTAATGTGTTAAGCTTATACCCCTTTGGCTTCTAAGAGTCCGAGTATTCTATTGACAAAGTCGTTTTGTTTTGCTTTATCAGTTCCTATGTGACCTACTGCAGGACCGGACCTTCTCCTCGTCCTTCTCTAACCTGACAAACTAGGAATCGAGATGAGGTGTTTACAGTGCGTAATGACACAGCTGTATGGGAAAATGGAAACGTTTACATTCTCGCTACCACCAGACGATTTTATTCAGACCAAGAATATATCATGGCCTTTGTACAGACAGCATGACAGTCCCCGCAGTCAGTCAGGGGACAAAAACCACCGCCACACCACGCCAGCCGCCTGCAGTGTCCGGAAACATGTTGGAAATAATTGGGAACAATGGAATAAACGCCTGCCTCAACCAAGCGTGCCCTATGTAATCACTTGGACCCATACACACGCATGTCCCATTGTCGCCCTACCAACACCTCTCTGTCTGCAGTTTGATAATTTTGCAGTATTTTCTGTAATATATATATAATTTTCTTTATTTATTTACTTGTTTCCTTACTTATATATATATATTCTCCCTTCCCGGGTGTGCCCAAGCACCCATCCCAACCACCAAAAAACAACATGCCACCGTCACCATCATGGCCTGCTCGGATCCCTGCTCGAGTTACAGTCACACACTCATATATCCTGCCATTATGCTTGGGGCCACAGACGGTATGTTGGGAGGGGGTGAGCAAGGCAGGGGGGTGGGGCGTGGGGTAGGAGAGGTGAGGACCAGGAGGAGGGGTCGTTGAGATAGGGAGTATGGGGTGGTGAAGTAGGGGGATTCTACACCAAAATATACTATATGACTGTCCTCCGTTTCGCTTACTGTATCTGCATTATTAAGACGCTTCTCTTCCTACCACCACCCTAATTTATATAAAAACGGGTGGGGGGGGGGAAGTAGGAGGTGGTGGAGGGGATGGGGTGACAGTAAGCGGGTAATGTAGAAGGAGAGAGGGATGATGAGGTAAGAGTATGATGATGGTGATGATGATGAAAGAACAGAATTATATAAAAATGAACGAAAAAGACTGCTAACACTACCAATGGAGTGCAGGATGGTCTCTGTACAAGTGAACTACGGTACACTGACATATGGAAAGGACAACAATGAGATAGATAAATAGGTAGACAAACAGACCGCCTGATTATATACGTGCAGAGAGAGAGAGAGAGAGAGAGAGAGAGTACAGCAAATAACCTTGTGGCAGGGGTGACTCCATCCCATCCACGTATCAGTAGGGTAACCAAAAAGAATATTAACACTCTAAGGCTTCTGGTACACACTCGCAATGAGGAGCAGAATACTAGTGTCCGTCCTCTAATCTATCTATCTATCCTTCCATCTATCCCTTTACCACTGCGTATACGTATTCAATTATCAAGCTATGGACAGTCAAATATCATATGTAAAAGACAGGCATAGACAGATACAGACAGATATAAATAAAAAAATGAAAAACAGAAGACAGACTTATTGATACAGAGACACAGATAATATTTAATGATTCCAGACCCACGTATAAATCTATCTAACAACCCTTGATCAATCCCTCCTCTCTCCTGTATCTATCCATCTCTATCTATTAACAATCCATGATCAACATCCCCCTCTCTATCCATCTATCTATCTATCCAGCGACCCACGATCAACGCCCCCCTCTCTGCACACCTCCACACGGCTTTACGTCAGGTGTATTAATGATTCCTGGCAGGTTCTTTGTATGTGTACCCTATCCTTCTAAGTTCCATCTATCTATCTATCTGCCGACCTTAAGCAATCTCCCTCAGTCTATCTATCGTATGTGGCCTATCCAACCACGATTCATCTATCTATCTATCTCGCAATATTAAGGAAACTCTATCTATCCTCTCTCTCTCTCTCTCTCACACACACACACACACACACACAAAACCAAAAAACCTACCTATACATATTTGTGTGTTACTAAAAATCCATATTAATTATACCATACAACCTCTATCTATCCATCTATCTATCTAACCATCTATTTTTTTTATACTGTCCCTAAGCTATCTATCTATCCACCAACCATTGCCCTCTCTATCTATCAGGTGTGTGTGTGTGTGTGTGTGTGTGTGTGTGTGTGTGTGTGTGTGTGTGTGTGTGTGTGTGTAAGGGGTATTTAGGTATTGCAGATGGAGATATTGTACCTCCCCTCGGATCCTCTCTAACACACCTGATGATGAGATGGGGATGGTGAAGAGGAGGAGGATAAGGAGAGTAATGAAGGGAGAAGCGGGGAATACGTGGAGGAAAATGTAAACTGAAAAAAGAAACATTAAAAAAAAAAAACATGAATATAAAGAAAGAAGAGAGAGGGAAGAAAGAATGGGATAGGTCTGGGTACGAGGAGGTGCTGGGGGGAATGGAGGAAGAGGAGGAGGAGGAGGAGGAGGAGGAGGAGGAGGAGGAGGAGGAAGAGGAGGAGGAGAGGAGAGGGAAGAAGGAGGAGGAGAGGAGAGGAGGAAGAGGAGGAGGAGAGGGGAGAAGGAGAAGAGGGAAGGGGGAGGAGAAGGGACAAGGAGGAAAGGGGAGGGGAAGGAGGAGGAGGAGGAGAGGGGAGAAGGAGGAAGAGAGGAGAGAAGGAGGAGGAGAGAGGAGAAGATGAGAAGGGAAAGAAAGTTGGGAAGCAAAAGAGGATAAAAGGAAGCTGAAAGAAATTACGAGATGGCAAAGTTGGTATAGGAGGAGGAGGAGGAGGAGGAGGAGGAGGAAGAAGAAGAGGAGGAGGAAGAAGAAGAGGAGGAGGAAGAGAAGGAGGAAAGAAGAGAGAATAATGCGAGCAATAACAGGGTGCCTGAGGAGAATGAGGTAGGAGGGAGAGAATAAAAGAATGGAGAGACGGAGACACCTGGAATACTGAGAGAGAGAGAGAGAGAGAGAGAGAGAGAGAGAGAGAGAGAGAGAGAGAGAGAGAGAGAGAGAGAGAGAGAGAGAGAGAGAGAGAGAGAGAGCAAATAATGTAATTCGCAGTCAAAGGGTTTCGCCAATAGAAGCAGGAGGAGGGAAAGATAAAAAAAATGAGAGAAGAAAGGCCATTAGACAAGACAAAGGGTAGGAGGGAAGGAAGGAAGGAGGGAAGGAAGGGAAGAAGGAGAGAAGGAAGGAAAGAAGGAAGGACGGAAGAATGATGAGAGGAAGAATATAATGACGAAATACAACAAATACGAAAATAATACAGAGATGAAGGGAATACAAGACAATAATATGACAATTCGCTAAGGTCTACGTGGGTGCAGCGTGTATTCGAAGATCATTAGCGAGTGGCCGGTGAACAGGGCAGCTTTTTGAGAGAGAGAGAGAGAGAGAGAGAGAGAGAGAGAGAGAGAGAGAGAGAGAGAAAGTGTTATGGAGCTATGGTGAAAGCTATTAAGGTCAAGGGAAATGAATGTAATTGTTTGTATGGACACTAGTGCACTGGCCTTCACACTATCTGTCCTCATCTCCACCCTCTCCCTCTCTACGTACTACCCTTTCCATTTATAATCTTTTTAATGTTACATATCCCTCCTTCTGTAGCTATTTTTATGTATTTAATCTCTCTCCCTCTCCCTCCCTCCCTCTCTCTCTTTCTCTCTCTCTCTCTCTGTTCTCACCTCCAGTCTCTCCCTCTCTCTACGTACTACCCTTTTCATTTTTCATTTAAGGTTTATAATGTTAGGTTACATATTCGTCCTTCTGTAGCTTCTTCTATGTATTTAATTTCTCCCCCCTCCCCCCCTCTCTCTCTTTCTCTGCCACGCCCTTGGTAGTGGTAAAGCCTCATGTGACAACCCCCCAGAACCCAGTATGAACCCCCCCTCTCTCTCTTTCTCACACACACACGTTCATCCAATCATGTCTGCATACAAAAGCAGACATGAATGCACAAGCGGACAAATTTCGGCACATGCACACACATGAAAAACTACACACACACACACACACACACACACACACACACACACACACACTACATACTGTTCATCCAAGCATATCTGCATACAAAAGAACGTACTTAAATGCATAGGCGCAAACAAAACTGCATACGTGTGGACGCACACACACAAACACACCCTACTGTTCATCCAAGCATATCTGCATACAAAAGCACGTCCTTAAACGCACAGCCGCACACAAAACTGCACACGTTGGACACACACACACACACATCGAACTTGTAAACACATAATACTACCTGGGCAAGAGGGACTGGTCACTTCTATCGTAAATGTTTGGATTGGGAGCCTAGTCATGGGTCCCTACGCTCCTGATGGATCAGTTAATGATTAAAGATACGTGGAGAGAGAGAGAGAGAGAGAGAGAGAGAGAGAGAGAGAGAGAATTTGCTGGATTAAAACACGAGAAATCACGATCATGAGTTAAATTACATTTATATTATTTACACGATGCAAAAACGATAATAATAATAATAATAATAATAATAATAACAAGACGAGGAAGAAAAAACAATGATAATAAGACGAAGAACAGTAATAATAATGATGATAATTATCATGATAATAATAATAATAATAATAATAAGAAGAAGAAGAAGAAGAAGAAGAAGAGGGGAGGAGGAAGAAAGAAAAAATATGAACAAGAACAAAAATAACATTATCAGTAAAAAAAATAAATAAATAAATAATAAAAAAAAGCTTGCCATTTCAGTACGCAATTCATTTCACCATTGCAATTGCCATCCCACATCAAAAGGCCACACACTGCAGGGATATTATAGGTGACACTATTGACACTCTCGGCTGTATTTTAGGTGGCATAGGGTAGGATTCGTAGCACCTCGACCCCTGCGATTTATTCTGCACATTACCCCTAGTCACGAAGAAGTGCTATGGAAAGAATGTGAAGCTATGATATTCTCTTTTTCTGCCACTGAACTACGAAAAATATGCTGCACGAGGATAAGCTTTTTCGTCTATACTCCGTTCACTTTAACAAGGCGTAAAGCTGCCCTCCCTCCAGACTGAATGCGGTACTGAGGCAAGAGATTAATACTACAACATGGTGCTAGTCACAAAGAAGTGCTAAGGAACGAAAGGAGGGTCATGGTATTGTCTTTTTCTGGCACTGGGCTACGAGAAACAACCTATTCTGACCACAAGAGTTAATGGATCTACACCAGAATATGATGCTTGTCACGAAGAAGTGCTACAGAAAGAACGTAGAGCCATGGTATTATCTTTTTCCTGTTTTTCTGGCACTGCGCTACGTGAAATAAGCTGCGAAAGGGCGAACAAAGCTGCGTGGAATAAGCTGCAACAGGACGAATAGAGCTACGTGAAATAAGCTGCAACAGGACGAATACAGCTACGTGAAATAAGCTGCAACAGGACGAATAGAGCTACGTGAAATAAGCTGCGAAAAGGCGAACAAAGCTACGTGAAATAAGCTGCAAAAGGGCGAACAGAGCTACGTGAAATAAGCTGCAAAAGGACGAACAAAGCTACGTGAAATAAGCTGCAAAAGGGCGAACAAAGCTACGTGAAATAAGCCGCAAAAGGATGGACATTTGGGACAAGATAAAGTGATAGAACTATACTACTGACACTCAGGATCCTATAACTCAATCTCAGCTGAATAAAACCGTCTGGCGCTCGCTAAAAAAGAAAAAAATATATATATATCAGAGTTGCCCCCACCATGAGAAGGTTAGCCAATATTTTAAGATTCCACACTCGGTTCTATTATCCACAACACACACGTTTATTATCACAAGACCAAATAGTTTTATCATCAAAGGTGAAAAGGTCAACATGTTTGCTTAATTTGGTAGACTGAACTTGTACTTTTTTCTTTCGTACTAATTTAATTTGGCTGAAAGGTCTTTGGCTCTTTGTCTTCCTTATTTCCTTCCGTTTGCTGTATTTCCTGCTTTCTTTCCTACAGGCAAACGTTCCACTGACTGTGTATGTTTTCCTGATCTCCTTCCTTTTGCTGTATTTCCTGCTTTCTTTCCTACAGGCAAACGTTCCACTGACTGTGTATGTTTTCCTGATCTCCTTCCTTTTGCTGTATTTCCTGCTTTCTTTCCTACAGGCAAACGTTCCGCTGATGTATGTACTCTGGCATTATCTTCACGTCCCAAGGTCACACACTTGCCTCTCCCACGAATCAGGCGGAGAACCTGTTTTTTACGTTAATACTATCGCTCTAAAATTCTGAGAAAGTCCTATCTATCTATCTATCTATCCACCTACATAAATTCTATCTAACTATATCTATCTGTTACTGATGCCCACACAGACGACTTTATTTAATATTCGAGAACAGACTGGTACTGGAGATTAAATATGGGACTATCTATCTGTGTCTATCTATCTATCTATCCATCTGTCCGTCTGTCTATCTATCTATCTATCCATCTGTCTGTCAAATTTATCTAACCCTCTCAGCTCAAAAAGTCTATCCTGATCTTAATACAACCGTCTGAAGATAGCAAGTCTTAAAAATGGAAAAAAATCATGTAATGGGATTCAAAGGGTAGTTTTTAGTCACACACACACACACACACAGTACAGGGTGGTCTACATATAACCCTCCTCTTATATTCCGCTGGGGGATTTCTAAGTCAGCGTTCTCAATGTCTATCCTGCACCATATATTCAGTACCTATTCTCACTGCTACACCCACACCCACACTAGCTGACTGAGCCAACACCACGACACTATAAGATACCATTAGGTGAGTTTCTTGTCTATCCTGCATTATATAGTCAACGTCTACCCCCACCGCCACACCCACGCCCACACCAGCACACCGAAACGTCCCCACAACACAAGACTCCCTCAGGTAAAGTTTCTAGTGGACAGTTATATCAGACAGGGACGTGTTTTATTTTTTTCCCAGAAAATGAACTGAAAAAGGAAAAGCAAATGGAAAACACACACACACACACACACACCAGTTAGGCTACCAGTTTTCATTTAAAATACCAAAACTTCCACGCATTCTCTTCTGGTTTCAAAGTCGAGCATATCGTTAAAACAACCCTCAATGGATGCCAGGCTTTTTTTTTTTTTTTTTTTTTTAATGTTCTTGATATTTAATTCAGACCAAGTGCCCCGTCTGAGGAAGGCTGCCGCTGATGGTCACAAGGGGGAAGGTAGACAATGACAAGTACAACATAGTTAACACACGAATACAAAAAGGACGAACATACGATGATCAAGACTTACTTTTAACCAACATTAGGACGGGCGAGAGCAGATCCAGAGAGAGAGAGAGAGAGAGAGAGAGAGAAACTGACAGGGGAGAGGGGGGCAGGGGACCAATAGTCTGCCAGGCCCAAATCAAATGAACCACACTCTCACTCTCCCACCATTCACTGTTTCCAAGTTATAAACCTCTACTCACCCGTGTCATGCAGCTGAAGGTCAACGAGATTTTCGGCGCCTTCTATCGCGGCACTCCCTCTTCACCTCTTTGATCCTGTTCCAAGGTGACACGGTCCGGGGTCTGCAAGTCATAATAACGCTGTAGTGATTAAATCAACCCCTGTCACGTGTAGGGAGGCCTCGGCACAGAAGGAATACCTAACTACACACACACAAATGGAATAACTAACACCTGGCGCACTGCCGGAATGGATAAGCTGACACTCCACCTGCACCTATACACAAATTACTCAGATTAGGTAAGGGGGATGTAGTGTGTATGTGTGTGTGACGAGGTCACAGACTGCGACCTCAGGGATAAGGGACTGAATAAGGAGACTGCCAAACACCGCGCAGCGTGGAAAGCCGCCATTAGGCCCAGGTGACCATGGCCGACGCATGTAAGCATGGTGGAGGTTTTATACGATACGATGTGTGTGTGTGTGTGTGTGTGTGTGTGTGTGTCACGCTTTATGAGACCTAAATGCGTTACTGACCTAAACTGATACAGAAGGGAAAATTTAGGACAATGTAGAGGTAACGTATATGTATCAAGGCTACTATTTTGCTAGATGTGCGTGGATATTTCACCCGCCTATGTTGATAATTCACCTGCATCAAGATACATACTAATAATGATCGCATATTTTAGTATCCGGTTGAGATCTACCTGAACACATCCCAATAATGACCAAGGTTAGGCATGAGGGAGGCTGGGATGGGCAGGTAATAGAGTCCGGTCGGCTATTCAGTTTTTGTTACATTTTATAAAGTTTGTGTAGTTCATTTTCGCCGCCAAAATACACATAATAAGGGAAAAGCAGGGCGGGAGAGGTGTAAACAAATAATTTTCTATTTTCAAACAACCTTCCTAATCTAAGAAAAGCAGTCTGGCAGTAAAAAAAAATAATCATTGTTTAAGGAGTTAAAGCATGTATCATATTAACAATTTCAGTACAAGGCATTTAAAACTGTCTAGCGGTAGGGGGAAAAAAAAAAGTGTCGAGTTTTTCGGAGGCCTTTCCTTAACACATGAAGATCACCTGGCAGCAACGAAAAAAAAAAAAAAAAAAAGGTGGTGATGCCCGTTTTCGCAGCCTGAATACACAAGCTAATGGACTAATATTTTTGGCAATGGGAAGACAGTGAAGGATGGAGAAGGTAGGCTACTGACATTAGCATCTGTAATTTTGTTTGTATAACGTGAAGGTTTGGTCCAAATATGCTACGTGCACTGATGGTAGTCCTCTTACTTGGTTTTCCTTTCCTCAGTTTTAAATTTTCCTGCATACAGACTGCTGACAAAGATTTTAGGCAAGAGAGAGTTAAGGACGGCAAATAAAATTTTGTTGTCCATTTGTTGTGTACTACTAGCAGCTTACTAACATCAGAAGGAGGAAGTTAGGACAAGCAGTAAAATATATCAGAAGAAGGAAGTTAGGATAAGCAGTACAATAATTTAGCCAGTGAACAAGGTTTCGTGTTATTTCCAGTGAATATAGTATTTAGTCATCACCGTCGTCACTTTATTGTCATGTAAGGGAGTCCGACCAAAGAATATACTCTTTGGTCCGACCTCATGGTCCGAGATCTCTGCTGGCTTTCATTTGGTTCAGGAGTAAGCTAGAAATGATGCTCCATAATAAATTACGTAAATGAGACCGATAAATAACTGCATTTACCCACAAGACCGTTTCATTGACCAGTCTACTCATCATATAACTGAGTCTATCCAAATTTCTCCGTTTTCTGATATATTTTCAGCGAATAAAGAAAAGCAGAGGTAAGCAAAATTAACCAACTACAGCATCAACACACTTATGAACTGTGTGGCACATATTTTCATTTCCTGGCCAAGAATGCGTAAATGTCACCTGATCGATCGACTTATACACATCTTAAAGTCAGTCTCTGGCGTTAAAAGCTCTCACCTACTCGGAAAATTATGTGCATTTTCGTGTCTGTTAATCGGCCTAATATTTGACTACCTCTTGACCAAGTTTTGTTAGTGCGAGCAACTACGATCTCTGACGTCTAAGCCTGGCGATGTTTCAACTTTCTTGGTGTTCAGTATGATGCATCTGAAGATATTAATTACCAGTTTGATGAATACAAGAGCAGATTGTGAATAATCGCCGTTATTCATATTGTTTAACCCCTCCAGTTCGAATATAGTTTGCATTTAAATCATGCTGACACCACGTGACATTCACCTCGGGAAGGATACGGTATGTAATGGCTCAGGATTTATCTAAGACTGTAATTATCTACCTACTCCAGTTCGATCATTCTTCCCGATTCTCCATAAAACCGGTTGGTAGTGGCGTATGATAGTACTGTAAATGGGCTTCGGTGTATAACACAAAATTCAGTATAATGGTTGCTAATCGTTATGAATTTATTCCTTACTGCATTAAATAATTTACAAAACGGTAATAAAACATGGCCTGAAACGCAGAAATGAAGTACACAGTAATCCAGAGTAGCTTCTGAAGGACAAGCACAGAGCCAAGGAGTACTTAATGAAGGCCCGGGAAAATGCGCTGAATCATTATCATCCCCAGCAGGGTAATTGTGAAGAATATTAACCCTCCGAGGCTGGAGATCTTTTCATTCAATTCTTGCCATCCCCTGACGATTTTATTCCAGCTTAGGATAGTCTTTCGAACTGGAGGAGCTAGACAGCCCATTAAACCCCTTCAGTACGTAAATCCTTTCCTATTGTGACTGAACGTCTTAAAAAAAAAAAAGTTTAAGTTGACTAATACTAGTTCTATTAAATACCGATCCATCTACCTATTGTCAGAAGCATTAATCTCTGAAGGAGTCACCACAAACAAATCGCTTCCATCGCATTCTGTCTGCATTCATCAGGTTGCCATACCTCCAGCTCGCTTGCAAAATTTAATAACGTATTAACCCGGGTTCTTAAAACCTGATGTAAACTAATGAAAGAGAAATACCGATAAACGTTAACGTAAAATTAATGCAAAAGAATAAACGTTAAAGTAAAACTAATGAAAGAGAAATACCGATAAACGTTAACGTAAAACTAATGAAATACCGATAAACGTTGACGTAAATCTGCCCCTCACACAAACATGCTAGTAACGAAGAATTATGAAATGGTATGGAAGGTAGGGCCGTATTACTATATTAGGTTGCCACTGTAACAAGATTATAACGAGAAGCTTGTCACGTACTGCAATGAAAAGGATAGAGCTTGAGTTTGCCACTGAACGTGAAAAATACTTCAAAAGGGCGATATCGCTGCTATGTTAATAAATATGGTGTAGCTTATGATTTATGTTTTATATATTTATTTACCAGTCTTTAAGGTATGCACTGTGTGGTGATTAATGATGGTCTGGGGCATGGGGGACGAACCTCCTTGGAAACTTCTTAGGGTAGCAGGCGCAGTGGCGGGGGAAGACCAGAAGACCAAACTCGCCAACCAAACATTTCTTTTTCTTGCAAGCTATTAGAATTTTCTTAATTTGACTACGGTTAGATATAGCCTTCATCAAACCCGTCAATACTAGAACTGTTCTAAGTTAAAATGAAGTTGTCTGAAGATGGTAAGAATGAAAAATCACGGGAACGACAGGGTTAAGACACACGAATCGGACAATAAAGACAAACAAAGCAATAAAATTTTAAATTTCATGGCTGATATAATTTGCTCTGCACCGGGGACCTTTTGCACAGAGAACCATGTATATAGAATCCATAAAGACCTTCCAAGTGCTTTAAATCAAGTACAAGTAAAAACAAGTGTAGAAGTGTCAACTGCCGAGTGGCGCCACCTTATCCATACGCGTATCTTATTACCCAAAGTAAAGCATAGATGCAATTTATTTCGAAATCTAGTTCAAGTCTAAATATCAAAGAATGGGTCAAGAGCAACACTTACCCTTAACGACGGCCATTCCCTCACAAGACGCTGAAATGCACGAATAAGCCAACAAGAGCGTTGTGTCCCTCCACTTGAAAATGTCGGTTGCACTAGATCCGCATCACCTTCGGTAGAATATGGTTCACGTAAAAGAGAATTATTATTTTTATCAAATATATCTGGCATAAGACTATCCACTGGCATGGAATAGTTACTGAAGTAGTGAAATAAGGTCAACAGAAGAATGATCTTGTACATATCGAAAACACATCTCCTTTGGTAGTTTCCATTGGAGAAATGTTTATTCAATAATGTCTGCCAACACAAGAACGCCTTGTTATGCATACAAACGCCGCTTTTGAACAGTAAATAAGACTCATGTTTGTGATAAGGTCGGCCATGACTTGCATTTTATGCTTTTTAATTCTTTTTCTCACCCAACTCCCAGCTGCCCTTTTGCTGTTTTCCTCCTCTTGCCTCGTTAAATATCAGGCTATTTCAGCTGTTTGTTGCTTCCATCCTAACTCAGACCGAGCTAGGACCTCTCAAGTTACCCCAGGTATATGGATATGTAGCCCGGGCTCGGCTACTTACTCCCGACATTTCAGGCGAGGGTGACCAGCCTCAACAGCCCCTGAGTGGCATTATGTGAACAACAAAACACCAGCCAGTCCTTGGATGTAAACCCTTACAGGCTCCAGCTGGCTGGAGCACCTTACCCCAGTGAACCACCAGGCATCATTTGGTTATATGGTTACCATCCGATGAAGTTAATGATTTCTTGGGACTTAGAAAACCATGAAGCTGGTCATTTGGTGTTGTCACCCGAAGGAACCGCTACATTTAATGTGTGAAGGGCCAATGCTCCCATGCAGCTCATAACAAATTTATATATTGCTTAAGTACTTCAGTCATTGCAGTACTTGGCCTGGAGAGGTATATTCATTTGATTTAGGTAATGCTTCACTCTATAAGCACATATTTTCTATTTCAGAGGTATACTGTATATACCTCACCCTGAAGAAGTTTATGTTCTCTATTATCCCAGTGAGGGATGCCTTCACGTGGTGGCACAAATACAGCTGGCCTGCACTGCTGCCTCATGGTTCAAATGTTCCTAAAACTCCTTCCCTTATCCCCTGAAAGGCGGGTGTTAGACCACAGGGGAAGGGCAATATCAGCCTGCATTCACTGGATTCATATACAGATGAACCTGGGGTTGCAACTATTACTACCACCTGGTAGAGCTAACTGTTACTCCCAGTCCTTCATGTATGCAACTGGCCAACTCTAGAACTGTCTTCCTGTTTGTATTTCCTGCTGCCTATGACCTCCAGTCTTTTAAATGTAGTGTGTCTGAGCATCTCGAAATGAATAATCTTGAACTTGGCTATAATCTTTTCATTATTTCTTAGAGGGAACAATCTTGCAGGCTTTTAGCCTTTGGTTCCTTCTTCCTTGCATTAAAAAAGGATATAGTGGTGATCATACAAATACTTCACTGATTTCTTTCATTTTAAAATTACAGGGCCCTTCAACCCCTTGTTTTATATTAACCACAGATGACATGTCAGTTATGCTCAACCTTTATGACTTATTCGTCCCCTCTATTGCCACCTCTGTTGTCCTCTTTAGCATCTCCATTGCCTAAGTTGTTGTCTGGTATGGAAACATAAGATCTTGGATATGGACAGCAAATCCTCCTTGTTTTCATTAGCCTTTGCTGAGACAGCCAGCTGACAGACTCTGTTGCAGCACACACCATATATATCTTGCCAGAAATGTCAGTGGCAATTCCACAATTTCTTCTATGCCATTATTTTTTCCACACTCCTAAAACAGAATACACAGTAATACACTATTCTGCTACTCTCAGTCTTATGGTTTTGTACTCAAAGTATAGCAAAACCTTCACATTACCTATGACAATGTCTGTGAAGTTGGACTCAAAGAACATTGACAGTTATATGGTGTCTGGAACTTTGCAAAAACTAGAAATCTACCATGACAATATGCTACATCACTGCCAGAAAATGGCAGATTCAGCCTGCAATCCACGAGGTTCACTTCCCAGCTAAACCTCGGGCTACTACTACTCCTACTGTACCACTACTACTATTGCTATTATGACTATTACTACTACTGCTGCTGTTACATGACTGTCTTCCGTAATCACTGAAATGTTGAAGAATGACAGACAGTGACAACTTTTGAGGTTACATAGTCTGGAAATGATCTGAGCTCTTCC
The DNA here is from genome assembly GCF_032717465.1 of Coenobita brevimanus. Lineage (NCBI taxonomy): Eukaryota > Metazoa > Arthropoda > Malacostraca > Decapoda > Coenobitidae > Coenobita > Coenobita brevimanus. The sequence continues at coordinate 32,634,994 of NC_137020.1, forward strand.
AAAAATACAATATATTTGCAACTATCAACATTGTAGCTTTAGGGCAACTACATACAAACCAGCATTCAATGACCATGCAAAACTAGTACTATACTCCCATATTCATAAAAATCACCTCTAGTAATCATGAAGTTCAGCTGCACAGCCTTATTTATGGATATTACACAAATCAACATTTACCAGACATAATCCAACTGCAAAAACCACATCCTTTGGCCCCAATCTTGGCAAAAGTATGTGTCTTTCATGATTAAATTAGGTCTTACTACGTTTGTTTGATTTTAGTTCTGTAGGATATGAACCCAGTGGACTGCTGGCTGAATCAAATAAGACTGTGCAACTGAACTCAATATCTCACCTACAACAGCCATAACTTAAGTCCTTTGTTTGTGCTGTGTAGTTCAGCATTTGTGGTCATTTTCCTTAGCCCCATGAACCTGAGTGACATCCTTTTCATACATTCTTGCTACCACCAGACAATTTATATCATCTTAGGGAACGGAAGGTAGAAACATTGTCATCATTAACCCTTTCACTATAAGAGGTCTCCCCCAACCTAAATAACACTGTTTGATAGGAACAAAAGTAAAATAAAAGATTGTCTTCGTGGTGTAAAGGACTAAGTACCTTAAGTATTGCACAAAACCACATTATACTCCTCAGAAACACAATAATTTGTATTAAGCCTGAAATTTACCAATAAGTTACAGTATAATAAATTAATATGATGTCTTATTAAGGCTGCTGTACAAGAGGCATCCCAATAATTAAGAAATACACCCATATCTACAACTCCATCTTTGCAGTTTTACTACACGGACTCTACGAATCCTACTACAGTACTTCATCACCTGCCGTGTTCTATACTGTACTGCAGTTTCTGTGTGTGTTGTGGTCATATATACCAGTATATAAACAACAAGATCTATAGACAAGATCTGTATAAACTGCTCTCCTGTTTAGTTTTTATCCTTCACACAAAATCAAACCTACAACAAGGAACAACTTGAACAGTTTTCTGGGCTCTGTACATAAACTGTTTTATTTATGGCCACCAACAGCAAGAAAGTGCAGTTAACATCCTATTAATTTGTGCGTTGTGTTTCCTGGACTACATCTCCACCAACAGAAGCGGAGAACTTCAGCAAATGTCACAAACTTCAGTCATATTTCTCAGCCTGCCCTACTCCTTATATCCCATCTTAGCATTTCCTACTGTAATTAAAATGGATGATTCACACACTATTCATCCTTTTTCTGCAGATATTCTCAGCTTGGTGTTTCTGATTTACTGTACTCATGCTGCACTTCAATAGGTACTGTCACAAGCAAAATCTTGCTGACAATCCCCTGCTTGCATTGTGTCCTCCCTTTCATATTTCTCATTCCTCTCTGAATATCAGAGAGTATCCTTCCTTCTCATATTCTTTTGGTGAGTGTTCAATTCTGTTATCACACAAAAATATTTTCTGAAACATTTTCCATCACCACAGCTAAAAGGGAAATGTTGGCAACCTTTGACTATGATAATACCATGTAAAGTATCTGAATAATTCACCAACAATCAGAACTTATTACTTTCCATGCAACTGGTACTCTAAACTGAGGGAGACTGGCAAATTAGATTAACAGGCATAAACAAATGGAGCTGCAATATGCCAGTTTTCTGTAACTGACTGTAAACTTAACCTTTAAACAGCTGGGATGGAGAGTAGCAATTTCCTCTAACATGGGCATTGTTATGAAAAATTATCCACTTCAACTCAAAGCTACTCTGTGAAGTTATAAAAAAGAAACTAAGATGTCCATAATGAAGTTCAGTCTTTCCTCTGCAAGTAACCAGGAAAGAAATCAATGTTTTCTTGCTTGGTGTCATTTTGGCGATGAGCAAAAAAAACATTTTTTTTTTTTTTCCCCGCTGGGGTGGGAGGGTCGGGGGTGGGGGAGTATAGCAGCAAATATGTGGGCCCATTGCAAAAGAAATACATGTGTGCTGGTTCATGTTAGGTAGAAAAGGCTCAATTTGCTCAGGAAAGTGCAGGGGAGGGTTGTAATTGATAAGTGAACCGGCAGATGTCATTCCCCTTACAAACAAAATGTTTTCCACCATACGACAAGGGTGCACCGACTGACGTCATATGATGTACCGGCTGTTTAAGGGTTAATAACAACTGTAAACTTCAGATGAGTAACAAACAGTACCAAGGGTTTACTGTATAACATAAGACTGTAATGTACTAATACTCACAAGACTAATTAATTATTACCCAAGTGATGAATACCTGTACTTGAATGCATACCAGTTTACTCTACTACTTGTTGTATCACAGTCACATATCTCACTCTTACTCCAGTTTCCCATATATATTTAAACCACAGTCATTCATCAGCCGTTAATGTACGTCTTAATGGTAACAGTCAATTCCATTTTATTCCCTTTGGTGTGTGAGTGACTGAGGCTATGCTACCACGTCCAGTATATCTAAGGGTACATGACCAGCTTTCATCCCTTGGTGGCATTACAAGATTGAAAACCCTCCAGTCATAGCTTGGGGATACCGGAATATGGACATCACTTTAGTTGAGGCAATGTAACCACTAGCCCACCTGGCACCTTAAAATATATTACTGCACAAATAAATCAAACTTTACCCCCAACAACTTGTGTCCTTCACCTCTATTACAGTATCACTCCCTCCCTATCTCTACTACTCCCAATTCAATGTCTGCAACATACAGTACACGTTATTTTACAGTAAAGCAGAGCCACACAGGCCTACAACAGCAGATTCTAGTAGGCAACGTATATTCGGCTCTCAATGTTGTTGGCAATTTTTTACAACTGCAGTACTACATTCAACTGGCCCTTGTTGAAATAATATATGATTTTCTGTCAATAACAATACAAAGTGATGCATGTAAATGTACAGTATATATCTTGGTGTCACAAATTTCCTCCAGCTTTTGAGTTCTACCAAAAAAGGATCTGTTGGAAAAGGTCAGCAACACACCCTAAATCATAGTTAACAGCCACAACTCAGTTGGTAATTAAAAAATTGCTGACTGTTGGCCTGTGTGACACTGCCTCAGAAGATTTAACGGAACTTTCTCAAAGATGGAATACAGAACATGAACTACAGTACAGGTGCTCCCTTACTTACAAACTTCGAGTTTACGAACTTTCATATAAACTTTTTTGAGAAGCATTTTTATTACTTTCTCAATTACATCTCCAAATAATGTTTACTGTACCTGTCAAGACAATGACAAAAGTACTAATGATAAAATTTACTTGAAGCAGTTGTTACAAATTTACTTCAATTTTAACCTGTGTTCATAACATTTGTCAGTGATTTGAACATAGTGTTTGGTCTCAGGCATTAGTGAAGTTTGAGTTTTACAAAATTTTCAAATTATGATCAACGCTCAAAACACACAAGTCCATAAGCAGGAAAGCAACTGTATTAGTAAGGCCTGATGTTTAAGAAGTAAAAAGCCTACATTTTGATTATATCAACCTATAGTCAAAGTAGACAGGAGGGTTTGACACTTCCATGGCACATCAGCTGATCTTTGAAGTTACGCTATATTGTACAGTACTGTACTACACAGGTTTAATGGCAGAGGTTGAACTGCTTATGAGTTGTTGTATATCATCCATGGAAATATAGGGTGTCCTGTGTCCCATGAAATGTGTCAGAAAAATCCCAATACAAGGAGAAACTAACCAAAAGTCTGCCCACTTAAATGAGCCAAACTCTCATTCAATCACCCTTCAAGCTCCCATAGTCCTCACTCCACCCCACAGGCATAAACATCCACAATGACATATTTCAAATACAATTTATTTTTCAAAATTAGCCCAAGAATAACCTGAAGTTTTTCACGTATTTCCTGGAACACCCTGTATTCCAACAACATGTTATACAACACTATAAAACATTCTATTGCAGTACATATTTCAAGTTTTTACTAAACAAGCAGAAATTACTTAACAAACAATCACTTTCCTTATATAGTGCATAATCAACTGCTGTGCAAACCTATTAGTAAAATATAAATGGAAATTAATTCCCCTCTGAAATAAATCAATTTATCTACTGAAATTCTCTCTCCCAATACAGTTTTATTCATTTTTACAAAATTACCATCCATTTTATAACTGTTTCAGATAAGGATTCTGGTTTGTTTCAAGTTCTTACACTGTCAGTTAACACAAACAACTGCTATACACACTGCATAATCACAGCAGACAACTGGGGTAACCTTCCCAGTATTTTCCTCAAAACTGGTTGCATGATTATATGAGCAGTCGGACCTAGAAGAGAAATGAGATACACTATGTCAGTTTACAGTCACCTCTGGAGTCTTGCTGATCGATGTCAGTCCTCAAGATGAGTAAGTCTGCCAATGACTGAAGCTTGTGTACCAAGTGCTGTAAAGACTAAAGATTCTACAGTGTGATATCAGTATGATAATATACCAAAATACACCATCAAGGTACCTACCTATTACAGAATGGACAGTGTGGAAAACTGTGTTAAATTCATGAATCTGATACACCAACACTGGATTCCAGTTTTCTTGATACTTGAGTCACATATTTCGCACTTATTTAACACAACTACAGTACTTTCACTTTCAAGACACAATGCATTCTGGCAAACACTGATGCTGTAGCCCAAGATAACACTCAGTTCCTATACTGTGATACTGGTGACTACTTCTTAATCTATGACCATTCTATGTAAAACAGATTTGCAATCTATAAAAAAATAAACATGCATGGAAAAATATATTCAAAACACTCTGCATAATATATCTACTGTACTACACAATCTACTCACTACCACAAAATACACCTACTGGGGGATGGTAATGAAGCAATGCTACAAAAGTGCTCCAGGTCTGACTACATTACTCAAAGATACAGCACTGTATTAGAAACAGTCATAGTGCAGCAGTACAATGCAGCAAAACAAGCACTGGAGTGTCAAGATACAGTATTCTAAAATACAATAAGATGTCTCTGAACTGGAGCTCAGCAACCACTTTCACGCTATGCTACTTTTAAATTTACTTTGTTTCTAAGCAATACCGTACGTTTAGAGATCACTGACCGTGCTAGCATATGCAGGTCTTTTCTCTTGATGGCAACTCTCCATGTGTTGTGATCTACAGCCATTTCCCTACTCCAGAGGTCTCCATGTAGGTCCTCATCCCATATGGTCCTTGGGCTGTTTCTGAGGATTTATCCCTCCATATTTGTACCTGTGATCCTCCTCAACTTTGTGATCATACAGATTGATTGAACTGGTCTTACTGGCTCATTTGGATGTAACTATTTGAAAATAAAGTAAAAATTTACTGCACACTGGATCACTTTATCCCCAGCTGCTATCCGATTCTCCCTCACTTGCCCCAAGTCTGCCCAGTTTTCCTTTTGATTCTTTTGGTCTAACCCCAGGAAGATCCCTAGATGATTCTAAAGAGTGCAATGTCTGTGTCAGGGACTGGTGAGCACTGGCAGACGTGTGTTCTGCCTGAGACTGAAAGGATGCTCTTGAAATCTGGGAAAATGATGGGGTTCTCCTAACCTGTTCCAAAGTTACAGGATCTCTTGTGCTTCGCACATGCGAGACAAGGGAGCCTTCAGAGGATATCCGTGACATTTGGGATGATCTCAGTGATGTGGATTGCCTGGGGGAGGCTGGGGTCTGAAAAGTGAAGGAGCCAGTTGAAGATAAGGAAGTGAGGGCTTTATAGGGAGCCTGAGTGGATTGCTGAAGTGTGAGGGACGAGCAGGAGGAAGATGCAGTGGCAGCTGATACTAGTCTAGGTGACACTGTGCCAGGAGGACTTGTGTCACGTTTAACCTCCCTGAAAGTAACTGGTGAGTGCTGAGGGGATTCCTGACTGGCCGACAACCAACCAGCCACACCACCACCTGATGCTGCACCACCACCTTCAGACTCTCTTACATCTCTCTTGCTTCCAAATGCTACTCTCCATGGCTCCTTGTGTGAATCTGAGCTACTGGACCTGGCCTGACTCCTCTCCAATCCAGTGTCAGAGGATGAGCTGGTGTGGTGGCTGGCATGAGGCTTACTGGGATGCTCTGTGGGTGTGAGTGTTGTGTGTGTGGTGACAGGAGTGGCACGCAGTGGCGATTCAGGCCTGTAGAGGGGTTTGGAGGGGTCATAAGGTGACTCAGACCTATCCAAGGATTTGGAGGTGGCAGGCAGTGGTGATTCAGACCTAGGGAGGATTTTGGAGGTGGCATAGGTAGTACCAAATGGTGAATCAGATCTAGTAACAGTTGTGGAGGTTGTAGAGGGTCGCATTTCTGTCCTAGTGTGTGCCTGGGCAGTGTCATAAGTTGCCGGCACTGGCGACGTGGTTCTGCTTAGCTGTCCTACAGTAGCAGAAGTGGACTGAAACGGCGACTGGGATCTAGTGCGTGACATGGCAGTGTGGTGTGAGACAGCATAATGCGTGGTGGTGGTTGTGAGAGGTGTCGTAAAGTCTTGGGAAACTGCTGAAGGGTGTTCCAGTCTTTCCCCGGCACAGGTGTACGTGGCAGAGGATGTGGTGGAGGCAGGGGTTGTGGTGGTAGTAGGATGTGAGAGAGATGTTGTAAAATCTCGGGAAACTGCCGAAAGGTGTCCCAATCCTTCCCTGGTGGCAGTGGTGCGATAAGTGGCAGACAATGTGGTGGTGGTAGAGCATGTGGAGGGTGTTGTGGTGGCAGGCATGGTGAGGGCATCCAGGGCCTGAGTAACTGTGCGCTGTCGTGTTACCCGCCGCAGCTCCTGTGTGGTGCGCTCCCTCTCGAAACGCTCCTCTGTCAGTTCCCGCCGTATTCGCTCCACGTCTGCCTCGGCCTGAGCTACTCTTGTCCGTGCTCGCCGCCCCTCACTTGACTCCTCCTCCAGCTGCTCCTGGACCTCGGATAACTGAACACAAACAGAGATTACTAGAATTAAAATATCAAGTTACAATATGTCCTCATTATGAGCCACCATTTTGACATTCTATTTGACTGACAATCAATCAATAAATAAAAAATCAAATGATGCTATGCTTTCTTGTAAAGGAATCCTCTATAGTGAGGTTGGCATGGTACAGCTAATGTTTTCTGTGGACTGGAAGCTCAACTAGGTGTGAAAAACCAACTAGGCCTAACTGGTTCCCAACAGCTGCTGGAGAATTTTGGGAAAAATGAAATACTGTAAATGATTTGCAATAATAGACTATATGTAATAATGTGCGGGTCTCAGTTTGGACCTTGACTTATGTATTTACATGTGGCTCAATGTTTCCTACCTAAGAGTGAAGATCATATAGTTAGTTACCAAGCTTGTAGCTACAGATCAATCTTATGGTTGAGCCTCCCAGGGTTGATGGCAGCCAATATTTTACATCTCAGAAGAACAAACAGTACCACAAAATATCAAAATACTGTATACTGAAAGATTTAAAAGATCTAGCAGGCAATGTGTGGCAAAAGGAGAATGTTGTATAGTACTATAAACAAGATGATGGCAATAGTTAAATTTTGCATCGAAGATACTTGCATCAATGTACTTCATAAAGACTCAGAAGGTCAAAGAAGTACTGTAATGTAAAAGAAAAGTGCTGTACACCATAATGATGGTTAAATATTGTATCAATAAAGTAATGCATGCCAGACACAATATTGATGGTTAAATATTGTATCAATAAAGTAATGCATGCCAGATACAAACCACAGTTATTCTAACCGTGGATAAACCTGTGAAGGAGCAACCAAAAACTGTATAAATTTAAACATTTAAATTATCCATAATATGCATCATATCTGAAGTCCTTTCCTTAACTGGAAACAAAATTAAATCATACTGCAAAACTTTTGTCAGGAAAAAAGTTTGCTAGTATGGTTGTTTTCATGTAGTGTACAGCATTACCAGAGATAAATTATAACTCTCTTAATTAAATTTTCTAGTATCAACCACAATATATTCAGTAAATGTTATCACTTACTAATACAGAGAACATGAACAAACTGAACCAAAGCAATTAACTCTTCTTCACCTCCATGAAAACTCACACAATAGTAAAAAAAAAACAGAAGTAAGATCTGTTTATTCTGAGATATCCGAACACTTTGCATTTGAAAGCATGTTCTCACCTTGCGCTGTAACTGATTCTTCTCCACCTCCAGCTGCTTGATGGTGGCCTCCGCACTCCACTCCGCCCTCCTCTTCTGCGTCAGAGACTCCTCCGCCGCCCGCAGGCTTGACCGTTCTGACACAAGCTGGTTGGCTGTTGCTTCCACACGCTGCTCCAGTAAACGCTTCTCTTCCACGACCTGTGAAAAGAAGATCATTAGAGAAGTGTTCTGTTGTTTGAAAGGACATGAGTTTGATACCAGGCTGAGGATAGGAACAGTTTGACGGTTTGAGTTCGCTTCTGTAACCTGGAAGAAGAAAAATGGTTAGAAAAGTGGTCTGTTGTTTGAAAGTGATTTCAAAACTAGGTTAGGGATGGGAACAGTTTGATGGCTTGAATTCATTACAACAGACTTCACTGACCTTCAACAAGACTCTGCAACGTGGAATAAATACGTACATTCCCATTAATACTATGACATCAGGCCAGAATCAGACAGCTGTAGCATTCATCTGACAAGTGGCAACCGTAATCATATTAATAATCCTCAATCAGAAATCCCCCCTGGAATTTTGCATCTCCCACATCCAATCTTCTGTAGTGCAGCATTAAGTCAGACTATCTCCACCTCTGCCTGCCCTTGTCTTGTGTCCAGCTGTTGATGGTCTCCTGGTTGGGCAAACTCTAGTACGTATTCCATCTAACACCACATGATTTTACGCAGCTGAAAGTGTTAATACTGACGCCACTGACCCTCTAATGGTCAGGACAATTCTAGTATTCTATTCCTGCTAACACTACATGATTTTATTCACCTACAGTATGAGTATTAATATTGTCACCATTAATGCTCTCATGCTCAAAACTACTCCAGTACTGTATTCCCACTAATTCCAGACAATTTTATGCAGCTGAGAGTGAGTCACTGGAGCCTGAGAATCGTAATACTGTACAGTATTGTACTCTATTCCCATTATCACCAGTCAATTACATTTGGCTGACTGAAAAGTCAAAGACTCAGCATAGTTCATCTCCCTAATCCAACCTTCTGTAGTGCAGCATTAAGCCTGACAATCTCTGTCTCTGCCTGCTCCCGCCTTGCATCCAGCTTGTTGATGGTCTCCTGTGCCGCCACCAACCGATGTTCAGCCTCGTATTTCTCCTGCTCTAGTCTCAGGCTTGACTCTTCAAGTGCATCACTCCGCTGTCCTGCCTCCATTATCTGTAGAGGTGTTGGAGAGGATAACCCCCTGAATCAGATACAAGCAATCCTTATTTGAAGTAAGGAAAAAGTTCTAAAAAATACAACTTTTACTGGTAATGCTTAATGCACACATGAGGAAACAAACAAATCAACTTCACAGGTAAATATGGAACATTAATGGTATATTTTCTTGCTAATTTCAGGCAATTTTATTCAAATTCTGAAAGGCCTCTCTCTCTCTGAACAGGTTAATAAAAATTATATCAAATCCTCTGCTTCAAAATGTTTCTAACAAATTGACTAATATCTGAAGCAAAGAAGAATGAAATAACAACTACATCACATAACTGAAGACATCAAGAGCATTACAAAGAAGTCAGGAAGCCTTTCAAGATAACACCAGTGAAGTGTGATGTGGAATGTCGGGCACCATATACATATGAGAAGTTAACAAGCAAACTACAGGTAATATTTTGCACAGCTACGGTATATGATACATGTTATTATTATTATTTTTTTCTTTTTAATGTACAGAAACAACCAAAAGATGGAGACCTGCACAAAATATGTTCTTTCCAGAAAACACGGTATAAAAGAAAGCCCAATTCAAGATCCATTCATTGGCTGCGTACTGTAATCATATCCTTCGTATTATTTATAAAGGCTCCACCATGCACGTTAATTTTATTCCTTGCTCCGCAACCCCCGCATACCTGACCAATCAACTGCTCCCTCTCCTCCTTAAACTTGTTCATTATCTCCTCCATCTTGTCCACCTCCTGCTGGCGTGTTGATACTGTCTCCTCCAATGATGCATTGAGGGATTTCAGTGATGACACAGTCTCATTCAGGCTCAGGTACTGCTTCCTTAGAGCTGACTGATCTGCATCCTGTATGATTAAAGGATAACACAATAACTAAATATTCACCAAGTACTGCACTGAGATGAGGCGAAGTTTATTTACCATTCACTATACAGGCTATACTAATTAGCTTCATGAAGGGGTAACACTGAACCATTCACTGCCCAGTCATCCACTACCATGGTCCAATCCCACAGTATATTTCAATATTTAATATTCAAATGAAGTATGAAATTATATCTGTTGCATACATTGTACAGGAATTATATTTTCAGTTCATACCATCAATCAAGTAATTATGATTATTATTTAACCACAGAATTATTTCATTCAATTTCAGTCAGACCTCTTGTGGTGAAGGGGTTAATGAAGGCTACATTTTTTTTTTTTTAAATGCTAGGAAGAAGGAACCAAAGGCCATGAGCCCACAATAACTGTTCCCTCCAAGAGAAAAAAGTCTTTCCAAACCTGAATATAATGGTTTGGTGGTAACATCAACAGAATGTAAAATATGCCATCAGTTTTTTCCATCAATGACGTGACAAACTAATGACCGGCAACAGAATTGCAACATTAGGTACAATGGCAAGTGAAATCATAATGTGAGTCAATCTTCTCATGGTTATTTGACCTTTGCAAAACCTCCTGACCCCTCCTGACCTACTTGACACACCCCACCATCAATACACTGGATGCTCTTGACCTTTAACTCTCTATCTAGTCTACATGATCCTATGCCCTCTCATGACCTACCTACCCAATACTCATATAATCTTTTCCCAACTGTCAACTCTCTTGTGGAAACCTAAAAAATAGCTTAAGCAAAAATATGAAACCTGGCTGGGCTTTTTCAAGACATTTTCCCAAGTTCTGTACCATTTATGTAACTGCAATACTTCAGTCCTTTTATGGTTTTATTAGCACTGCCATCGGGACATTCCATCACTATACATTTCATTATTGTGACTCGTCTCCCACGCTTGGACCATCTTTGCTCAGCACCTTATATGCTCCATCTTAGGAATAATTGGGAAATGGTGCACAGAAACAGAGATACAATGACAGGATACAAGGATAGGCAAGAAACAAAAAACAAACTGAAAATATAAATCAGAGATACTTGGTGACACATGGAGGTGTATGGTACACAGGAGGACTACTGGGCCTCAGGGAATGAACTCTGAACAATATGCCCAGAGTTAAAATTAATAAATACAGTATATAAACTCCTCACTTCCGTACACACCATAACACCATCACTACCTCAGCAGCTATTATGCGTGTGAGGTTTCCAGGGGGCGGCAGGTAATTCTCTGCCTTGTACCTGAAGTCATGAATAACTGCTATGGAATGAATATACCGTCATAGCAAGTCTTCTCGCACCACTGAGGTATGCAAACGAAGCCGCAAAAGGGCAAAAATCTGGATCAAGTTACGTGAATGAGCTGTAGTAACCAAGGAGACTCATTCCCACCTCAACAATAGGGCTCACTGAAAGTCCTGCAACTACAACTTAGCACTCTAGCAGTATGTATCCCGGTTCCATCAGAGGAAAGCAAATTGATGTATCACCTTGGCAGCCATCATGTGTGTGAGGTCCTCCAGGGTGCGACAATACTCCTGTGCCTTGCGCTTGAAGTTGTCCTTGCTGGCCTGGAGTTTGGCTAGTTCCTCCCGCAACGCCTTGTGCGCCTCATCCAGACTGGCTAACTCCTTCTGCAAACGTCTGAGAGAAAATACAGCAGTCAAGGGTGTGCAGAGAGTGTGCAATATGGGTGTTTGTGTACAGTTGGCAATAAAAGTGTGTGTGTGTGTATGTGTGTGTGTGTGTGAAAGTATAGAGGGTGGAGTCAATTTGCAAGTTGGCCTGAGGGTGATGGCAAAGAAAGGCACAGAGATGTATGGGAGATGACTGAGTTGCGTGGTATGGAGTGGGGATAGCTAGTCTGGTGCATTGTGTGGGTAATGACATGAGTACAAGGGGGTTTATTGAAGTGGGAGGGGAGGAAGGAGAGGGAAGGCAGGGGTAGGAACTGAAGGTGTGGATTGAAAGGTTGAGGGTGAAAGGAAGGAGAGAAAATGAGGATGGGGAGAAAAGGTAGGAGGGAGAAAAAGAGAGAGAGAGAGAGAGAGAGAGAGAGAGAGAGAGAGAGAGGAGGGGAGGGGAAGGGAGGGAGGAGGGACTGAGGAGGGATAGAAGGAAGATAGGAGGGGGGCTGGGGGAAGGATAAGAGAAATGCTTCGAAGAGTGGAGAGGAAGGAGGGAGGAAGAAATGAGAGGGAAGAAAGGATGGAGGAAGGGAGGGAGGTGCAGGAGGGATGGAGGAAGGAAGGGAGGGGCAGGAGGGATGGAGGGGCAGGGTGGAGCAAGTGAAAGGGTTGGGAAAAGGTACAAATGGGAAGACTGGTTGCTGTTGTTAAAAGGCATCAGAGGAAGGGCAAGGGGGGAGAAGAGGGTGTTGAGAGTGTTGTTGTTGCTATTGTGCTAGGTGAGTGAAAGGGTGAGCGGGTGAGTGAGTGGGTGAGTGACAGGGTGCACTATTGTGAGGTACCTTATTTCCTTATTAGCATTGTCCCTGGCTGCTATCATGGCTGCCAGGTCCTGCTCCAGTCTGCCTCCACGTCGCTCCTCATCCGCTATCCGTCGCTCACCCGCTGCTACGGCCGCCACTGCAGCCCTGATAAACAAATAAATAAATAATAAAAGTGAAATATAAAGAAATAAAAACAAGTACAGAAGGGGTGAGAGGGTGAGGTGAGGAGGGGAGAGGGAAGGAGTGGTAGGGAGGGTGAAGAGGAGGAAGGGAGGGGTGAAGAGGGGGAATTGAGGAAGATCAGTGCCTATCACCCACACGAGGTTATCATGGCACACAGTTAAGCTACAGGACAATCTTCTAACAGAGTACGATACGCAACCACCAAAAGTACATCGAGGTCCCTAACTGTAGAACTGGGTGAACAGGGACAAGGGGGAAACGAATTTTATCCACCAGTCTGACCGATATGATATGGAGCTCGAGGTTTTCCAGGTGCGAGTCGTGTATGCTATCACTACACCACCGCCCCCCCCCCCTCCCGTGACAACAACAACACTTAAAAACGCAACAAGTCATCAGTGTTGGTGAGAGTCATCCGAAAGTTGGGTGTGGTCAGTTTCACTCTCATTTTCCAGTCATTATGCTTGCCTCGGGGTGAAGGAAAACCACACGGGACTATTAAGAGGCTGGCCAGTGAAATGTATATAATGTTAATAATCCTTTATGTCTTGGGAATTAACGAGGTAACGTAATACCATTATGAAAAAATATAATTATATACATACCGATGAAAATAATGCAATAAACGCACCATTATTATTACTACTGCTACCACCACCTAGCTAATTATCTATCCGCATATCATCAGCCTGTCTGTTCACTGCTGGACAAAGACCTCTCCAATCTTTTCCCACTGACTCATTGCCTGGTAGTTTATTCCACCCAGTCTCAGCAAAGCTAATCTCATCTCACCATCTCGTACTCTGTCTGCATCTTCCTCTCACTTCATCTCTGGGCTGCTACTTAGTTACCCTGGTTGTCCATCTGTTATCTGTTCTACGAAGGACGTGACCTGCCTATATCCATTTATGCTTTTTGATTGTACTTTTTAAACCTTAATATCTTCTACTTTCGTCTGTCCCCATATCCACGAAGCTCTCCTTTATCTCTCCACGTGTCCCCTAGCATAACCCTTTCCAAGCACTGCCAAGTTTACGTTCCAGGGATTTTGTTAGACTCCAGGCTTCTGATCTATAAGTTACAACCGGAAGACCACATTGATTACACCGTCTCTGTTGGTATCATGGAGACTGTTTATCGTTCATGTACTTACGTAGCTACAGACTGTTTAACCTTCAAGTCTTTACGTAGCAAGAGACTGTTTTCAAGTCTTTACGTAGCAAGAGACTGTTTTAACCTTCAAGTCTTTACGTAGCGAGACACTGTTTAATCATCTAGTCTTTACGTAGCCACCAAAACAACGATATCAATTCCTATGGGAGGGGGAAGCAACAGAACAATGAGTATCGGTGTGTTTTTATCCTCAGTGTTTATAATCATCATTTTTTTTTTTTAATCCCCCTGGTAAATAACTTGCCCTCACTTCTCTGCAGTGGTTTGTAGTAATGAAAGCCGCAGCGTGACCATGTGTAGTATCTATCTATCTATCTATTTATGGTTATCTTTGTCTATCTATCCATCTGTCTATCTTTCAGCTCCTCTACATCTAACCATCTATCTATTTTCCATCTCTATATCCTTATGCTTATCTATATCTGTCTATTATTTATCTATCTATCCTCATGCCTATCCATCTATTAATCTCTATATATCTTCGTCTATCTATCTATATCTATCAGGGTAACTAAGCCAGCGTACCGTGCTAGGTGGGGGGGGGGTAAAAACACCGTAACATCACACCTATCACTCTATCAGTCACTATATGAAGGTCACAGTTTCTCTCTCTCTCTCTTTCTCTCTCTCTCTCTCTCTCTCTCTCTCGTTACAATATAAAGGTTAGTTTTCTTCTCGTTGACCAAAAAATATTGCCACTTTCTCTACGCATTTGCCCCTCATCTCACCTCTCTCTCTCTCTCCCTCCTTCTCTCTCTCTAAATGTCTCAACAGTATGTGTCTCAACCAGCGTACCATGACACGGGTAAAACTACACACACACACACACACACACACACACACACACACACACACACACACACACACACACACACACACACACACACACACACACACACACACACACACACACACACACACACACACACACACACACACACACACACACACACACACACACACACACACACACACACCCTGGAGGTCACATTTCACCCCTTGCTATCCCTATCATATTGCTGGAAAGCGTGCGACTCAGCCACCATGTCACAGTGAAGGGTTGGGAATAGAATGACAATAGACACAAAAATAAATAACTCTGTTTATTTATCTATCTGTCTGTCTGTCTGTCTATCACCTATATTTATCTGTCTGTCTGTCTATCACCTATGTTTATGTCTGTCTGTCTGTCTATCACCTATATTTATGTCTGTCTGTCTGTCACTCACACCTATGAAGCTATCTATCTATCTATTTATCTATCTGTCTATCTACCTATATCTATCTGTCTGTCTACTAATATTTGTCTGTCTATATACGGCACCCATTTCTATTTTGTCTATCTATCTATCTATCTATCTGTCTACCCATATCATGTATCTATGTATGCATCTATCTATTCATCTATCTATCACAACACCAATCCCACATTTCACCCCTCGCTATCCCTAGCATATTACGGGAAAGCGAGTGACTCGGTGTTTCATAATGGTGGCTTGTACAGAAAACAAAACAAAACGAGACACCTATCACTCTCTCTCTCTCTCCCTCTCTCACTAACCATTTAATTCACGTATTTCATCTATCACTAACCATTAAACTCATACGTATTTCTTTCTCCCTCTCTCTCTCTCTCTCAAGTACAGTCCCTACATCACAGGCACGCGTGAGGACTTTCTGCCTCCTCAGTTCTTAGAGTAGCAACCTGTGTGCACGCCATCCCCGCCCCCCCTCTCTCTCTCCACTAATCACGCACACACATACACACTTTGCAAAAAAAAAAAAAAATGAAGAGAAAGAGGAAAGAGTCATTATACACCACACAAGATCTAACTCTCTCTCTCTCTCTCTCTCTCCCTAAATCTTCGTCTACATGTCTTAACCTGCCTCTATCTCGCCCATCATCCATCCTCCTCTCTCTCTCTCTCTCTCCACACAAAAACCCTGCAACACTGCATGCATGGAGGGTGTTCGTGCAGTCGCTTGCGATTCAAATACTCTGAGAACACGCACATGTCACTCTCTATCACACACACACACACACACACACACACACACTTGTCAAATACTTATCTTTATCTCTCCCTCTTGTCACCATACATTCTCCCCTTGCTGTCTGTCTGTCCCTCTCTTTCTGCTTTTATTTATCTGCTGAATCTATCCATTTATCTCTTTTTGTCACAACCTTTTCTCCTGTTACCCCCCCCTCTCTCTACTATAAAAACAACACCATTATCATTTTATTTTTGGGGGGGAGGAGTCCACGAAAACTTTAAAAAATCAAAGACAGGCAGTACTGATTTAATTTCATGTCCTTAGAAGACTCGTTTTATCTCTACTTTCTAACGTTCCTAGCAACTT